>NC_134353.1:215515919-215748419 GCF_048569485.1 Anomaloglossus baeobatrachus
ACGCCTTGGAGATTTTATCGTGTCCAGCTGCCAGCGTTGTCTCTGAACGTGTCTTCAGTGCTGCTGGGTGTGTGCTGACAGATAAGCGCACGCGTCTGTCCAGTGACAATGTGGACAGACTAACGTTCATCAAAATGAACAAGTCATGGATCCACAAGGAATTTACTACCCCTGTGTCATCCTGGTGAGAGTAAATGCTTGTGGATTTGGAATGTGCTTGATGCAAATCAAAACATCCTGTTTGCAACTAGGGCACAAGTGCTGCCACTGAAGGGGTGAGTGTCTGTGTGGCCCAATTTTTGGAAAAAAGGGAGACTCCGCTTGGAGTAACCCTTGCTAACATTGTTTTTAAAAATGATCCAAGATGAACAGAGCTGGGATCAGGAAACACTTTGCTACCTACCCCGGGGTCATCCTGGGGACGGTTAAGTATGGCGTATTTTAGAATGTGCTTGATGCAAATCTAGCTGTGAAGTGTACAACTGGGGCACAAGTGCTGCCACTGAAGGGGTGGGTGTGTGTGGGGCCCAATTTTTGGAAAAAAGGGAGACTCCGTTTGGAGTAACCCTTGCTTACATTGTTTTTAAAAATGATCCAAGATGAACAGAGCTGGGATCAGGAAAGACTTTGCTACCTACCCCGGTGTCATCCTGGGGACGGTTAAGTATGGCGTATTTTTGAATATGCTTGATGCAAATCTAGCTGTGAAGTGTACAACTGGGGCACAAGTGCTGCCACTGAAGGGGTGGGTGTGTGTGTGGCCCAATTTTTGGAAAAAAGGGAGACTCCGCTTGGAGTAACCCTTGCTTACATTGTTTTTAAAAATGATCCAAGATGCACAGAGCTGGGATCAGGAAAGACTTTGCTACCTACCCCGGGGTCATCCAGGGGACGGTTAAGTATGGCGTATTTTTGAATGTGCTTGATGTAAATCTACCTGTGAAGTGTACAACTGGGGCACTGAAGTGGTGGGTGTGTGTGTGGCACAATTTTTGGAAAAAAGGGAGACTCCGCTTGGAGTCACCTTGCGGAGTTTTACATGATTTTAGAAGGGCGTGCCATGCCTATATCTGTGTCTCCTTCTCTTTTTCCTTGTCCAGCTCTTTTGTTTTCGCATGAGTATATGTCCTTGTCACTTTCCCATGTGTTTGTGTTGTGTTGTGAGTTGTTTGTCACCTTTTGGACACCTTTGAGGGTGTTTTCTAGGTGTTTTTATGTGTTTGTGATTGCCTGCTATTGTTTCCTATGCGGTTCGAGTTTGGTTCGTCGAACGTTCGCCGAACCGAACTCGAACGAGACGCCCGTTCGGCGAACCGAACTCGAGCCAAACCGCGACTGGTTCGCTCATCTCTAGTCCCCAGGGCATTGGACAGGCCAAATGGCATGCGATTAAACTCATAGAGTCCCATAGGTAGAAGGATGAAAGCCGTCTTTGCCTTGTCCTTCTTGGCCACTAGTACCTGCCAGTACCCACTGGCCAAATCAAGAGTGAAAAATAACTTTGCATGATCTAGGGCGGACAACGGGTTGTGCTCCTCATACACTATGCTTGATTGTTGGTGTACCGCCACAGGACGCCCAACTACTGCGGCGGCCATCTGTGCAGGGCAGTCTCTGGCGATATGGCCAAATTGTTGACAGTGCCAGCATTGGGGCCCAGGGCGGGTTTGGGCTCCAATGTATCGTACCTCATGTGATTCCGTCTTCTGGCCGGTTTTGCCATAGAGACTTGGGGTCGTGAAGTGGTCGTCTATCACCTGAGCTACCTTCAGTTGGAGTTCTTGCATTTGTTCTGTTAAAGTCTGGATCGCATCCCTCAGGACAGCCGCCTCTCTTGATCCTTTCTGACCCTCTGCAATATGGGCGCTACTCACCCACTTCTTGATCACAGGAGTTGACTCCTCCTCCCGTTCTAAAGCTGCTAGATAGCTGTCATCAAATGTCAGAGTTGAGTTGCTTCGAGTCATCTCTCGGAGCTTATCCTGTAAAGACTTATTAGCTATCCCAGCAATGAACTGGTCCCTCAGGATCTTGTCCAGCTCCTGAAAGGCGTTCATGCCCGCTGAGTCATGTCTCCGGATCTCCTGTATTACTTCTTGCAAGGCGTTCGCATACCGTATAAGTGTTTCTCCTTCACGCTGTGACTGATTGAAGAATGCACCCCTCAGCTGTGCCACTTGCACACGGGCCCCATGGATCCTCTCCAGCAGGGTAAATACCTTCTCTATGGTATCTCTCTCGGATTCAGGGCGCACCATCAGTGTCCGTCGGGCATCACCCTCTAGGGCATTCAGAGCTACTTCTGCCAGTAACTCTGGAGTCAAGTATCTTAACTGCACTCCGAACCCTCTCCATCCAATTCTGAAGGCTGATGTTGTTACCATCAAACTTAACCAAAGGAGGGAACAAAGTCCCTGCTGGAAGGTACCCTTTCTGAACTAATACAGGGGGTGTCGGCTGATCTAGCACGTGGGGCGGGAATACTAGTGCCTCTCCATTCCCGTCCATGGCAATTGCTGTATCCTGCCAACTACGCCAAGAATGTAAGTCGTGTACAGGGTGGGCTCCCCAGTATACAGCAAAGCACGCACCAGGAAAAGGACTCTAGGCAGTTGGATTGATAAATGATTGTTTTACTTTACCATAACAAAAAAAAAACATGCATAAAACAGAATACAACAATATATTCACAAGGCCAAAAGCCTACACCCCTATGCTGCGCCACCCATAATGGCGATTTAAACGCCATTCTCACCAACCTTTGCCTAACCAAGGGACTGTCTAAACAGCCACCTAATACCTGGTAATCTCTGTGGGTAGCAGGAGTAATTGTGTGTGTGTGAACACGCCCTACCAGTGATGCAGCACAAGAGCTTACAACTTATCTACCTAAACATAAACAAAACCCATTAACCCCCCCTGAATACCCTT
This sequence comes from Anomaloglossus baeobatrachus, assembly GCF_048569485.1. Classification (NCBI taxonomy): domain Eukaryota; kingdom Metazoa; phylum Chordata; class Amphibia; order Anura; family Aromobatidae; genus Anomaloglossus; species Anomaloglossus baeobatrachus. The sequence continues at coordinate 215,518,851 of NC_134353.1, forward strand.
AATTGCTGAAGCCTCACAGATAAGGAAGATGGTAAAAGTGGAAAGGCAAACCAACACAGTACTGGAAACCTTCTAAAGCAACAGTCATTGCAAATATGTGGCGCTGTCCCTTTAAGATTTTAACTGTAACTGACAAACTGCAGCAAGTCTTATTGTGTATATAGTCAGCCTAAGTAGAACAGATATGTGTTTTGGTACCAAAACAAAGTGTTGCATGCACGCAGTCCTGGGCCCAGTCTACCGTACCCGGGTACTGTGGTGTCCAGCTGCTATAAATGGAGACTTGAAGATCCTCTCACGGTGACCAGTATAGTCAGCAACTGAAGAATGGCAATCTCCGGCACAGGACGCTGCTCACACGCGCCACGGTCCTCTTCACCAAACTCCAACACGAGACCTCTCACAATCCACCTAAGTGTCTCTGCGGCGGCTCCTCTCTGTCATGCACATCCCTCGCCTTCCCCTCAGCTCACATACAGCATCTCCTGCGGTCTCCAAGTCCACAGCCAAAGTCAGTTGAGCTGTTGCTATAGTGACCAAACAGTCAAAGGCAGATGCAAAACAGCGGCCCCTTGTGGCTGGTCAGCAACAATGTATACAATGAACAGTAAATAAGCATTTTACATTCACAGTGAATAAAGGTCATTAATACACTCCTACCCTATCACATGTCAGTAACAATGCATACAATGAACGGTAAATAAGCATTTTGCATTCACAGTGTATAAAGGTCATTAATAAACCCTATCACACGATGACATTTTCAGAGCTTCCGTTCAACTGCTGATGTTGTTGCATCCCACAATATTGCCCTCCATGAAGATGTACTGGACAAGATCCTGGCACTTCTTCTGTATGTGGAACTGAGTGTATTGCACATTGAATGTTTGGATACTGTAAGGTCCACTTCTTCCTTGAAACTCCTATCCTAATGGGGGCACCATGCAGAAATAGCAATTTGTTGTGTGATTGGTTGGCTCTCTCCAGATCATTGGGACTGCAATAGTCAAAGATTTCCTCTTCCCATACAACCACTGGGTAAGATAGGATGGACATCTATTACAATATACAGTATGTGTGGAGTCCAACTCTTGTCCTGATCTCCTATTCCGCAGCCAAAATACAGGTTCTAGGTTTTAGTTATCATGGTAGTCAAGTTTTGCTTTTGTGACTGAAAAGTGACTTCTCCTCATATGTAGCAAAAAGCATCCACTTTGTTAATGCAAGAATGAGGCATATCTGAGAAACATAAAGAAACATGTCAATATGCTAAGAAACTAAGCTCCATCTGGGCTCTCGCGCCCTCTGCAGTCTTTATAGGTTCTCATGTGAAATTAGGAAAGATCTGCCGCCTACATACACATTTGACCATCTTACCCTTTTCTGCTCTACACACCCCAGCAAGTTAGTATTTTTATTTTTGCCTCTTGTAGGAGAGGAGTGAGTAGTTTGGCTTTTATTACCTCATATTATGTAAACTGTAGCATATCCAGTGTAGAATCCACCAACATCTTAGCATCTTGTTCCATTTATGAAAAATAACTAAAAAAATCTACATTAGCGCAATCTATGACTTTAGATCTGACTCTGATACAGCAAGTGGTCATCTGTACTTGACATGTTTGATGGAACTAAATAAATAACACAGGACAAGATTTTCATATTTTTCACTTTCTCATTTAGCAGACATGTTTCTTACTAATTCAGGAAATATTACTGTTGCGGGGGAAGAGACAGTTTGTGGGTCTCTCTAGTATGAATGTCTGCTGCCCCCTCTACTGTTGGAGAATATAAAAGGTAACATCTTTCCCCCCTTTTTGAATCCAGTATCCAAAGCATAGCTGGATTCAAAACTGTGTATCACATGAGTCACACATTTATGGCATGGGGAAGGCACATTGTGTCTAGATTGTACCTAACAGAGAACACCATAAATATTGTGTTAATTATAACTTTTTAATCAAAAACTATTTCTGTGGCCTTTTCAACCAGAAGTCGCTCTGCTACAAGAGATGCAACCCTGGTGATGGAGTCTAGTCTAGCTGAACAAGCCACAGGTGTCTGCTCTAAACCATGTTTTTGGGGCCAATGTAGGCTGCTGTTTTGTAACCTTCCTTTCCTCTGCTGGGAAATACAAATGGAAATAATATACAGAGCATCCAACGATATCCTGTCCACTGCTATTAACTTGAGAACGGCAGCAGCTATAGGCATAGAAGTGGTGTCTAGGTATAGTAAAGTAGCCATACGCTACGCAGTGAAACCACCTAAAACGCCACCTGGTGGAAAACAACAGAGTTAGCATTTTTATCTCATAAACAGAACAAGATAGAGAAAAAAAGTGAATTAAAAAATTGTGGAGCATCATCAATTCAATGCGAATCGACACCGTGCATACAGAAATGCTACGATATGAAACCCATGACCCCCCCCAAAACATTGAATGCTGGTCACGCATATGGCGCTCATTTAACTTTGATGCTCAAAGTGGCCACCATCAGCTGCAATGTCCATCTGGACTCTGGACAGCATACTGTATCTTGCTGCATGTTGTGCAATATGGTAGGTGACTCGTTTGCACAAGCATCTATGATACGTCGTCGTAGGTCCTGCAATGTTGATGGAGGGGTCGTATATACCTGCTGTTTGATGTGACCTCACAGAAAAAAGTCCAATGGGGTCAGGTCAGGTGAGTATGGAAAAAAAAAACAAGGAGAAAAATTGTAGGAAAAATACCCTGACTATAAATAAATAAATTGCAAGTGCTTAAAAACAGGGTACTTAGTATATACATTTTTGCAAAAAGGTAAGAAGCTGTCTCACCTCGTCACGGTGTACCCATCTGAGACAGTCCCTAACCTACTAAAGTTAAAAACATATTCTGTACCTGACTTGTGTCATGTCAAAACTTCAATATGAATGGTAAAGTGGTCAGCTGGGTCCCAGATTAAATACACAGCAAAAAGTGAGAAGCAGGTAATTGTTCAGCCTCAGTATCAGGAGGGCTGCACCCCCAACTTGCATTAAAGCAAGATAACAGAGAAAAAACACCAAAAAACTGAGCTGTAACAAATGTTCAATAAACATGCAACATTACAAGCATGTGAATTGCAGCCTCAAGACTAGAAAAAAAAACAAGGAGAAAAATTGTAGGAAAAATACCCTGACTATAAATAAATAAATTGCAAGTGCTTAAAAACAGGGTACTTAGTATATACATTTTTGCAAAAAGGTAAGAAGCTGTCTCACCTCGTCACGGTGTACCCATCTGAGACAGTCCCTAACCTACTAAAGTTAAAAACATATTCTGTACCTGACTTGTGTCATGTCAAAACTTCAATATGAATGGTAAAGTGGTCAGCTGGGTCCCAGATTAAATACACAGCAAAAAGTGAGAAGCAGGTAATTGTTCAGCCTCAGTATCAGGAGGGCTGCACCCCCAACTTGCATTAAAGCAAGATAACAGACAAAAAACACCAAAAAACTGAGCTGTAACAAATGTTCAATAAAGATGCAACATTACAAGCATGTGAATTGCAGCTTCAAGACTAGAAAAAAATCCAAGGAGAATGGGTACACCGTGACGAGGTGAGACAGCTTCTTACCTTTTTGCAAAAATGTATATACTAAGTACCCTGTTTTTAAGCACTTGCAATTTATTTATTTATAGTCAGGGTATTTTTCCTACAATTTTTCTCCTTGGTTTTTTTTCTAGTCTTGAGGCTGCAATTCATATTGAAGTTTTGACATGACACAAGTCAGGTACAGAATATGTTTTTAACTTTAGTAGGTTAGGGACTGTCTCAGATGGGTACACCGTGACGAGGTGAGACAGCTTCTTACCTTTTTGCAAAAATGTATATACTAAGTACCCTGTTTTTAAGCACTTGCAATTTATTTATTTATAGTCAGGGTATTTTTCCTACAATTTTTCTCCTTGGTTTTTTTTTTTCTAGTCTTGAGGCTGCAATTCACATGCTTGTAATGTTGCATGTTTATTGAACATTTGTTACAGCTCAGTTTTTTGGTGTTTTTTCAGGTGAGTATGGAGGCCACTCCACGCAGCCATCATACCCAATGACTTGTAGGAAGTTCTCCATGAGGTATCGCTTCACGTCCGCAGCCTTGTGAGTTTTACACGTTCTAATCATAGCATTTCTGTATGCAAGGTGTCGATTCGTATTGCAATGATGATGCCCTACAACTTTGCAATTCCCTTTTTTTCTCTATCTCGTTCCGTTTTCGAGATAAAAATGCTCCGTTGTTTTCCACCAGGTGGCGCTATAGGTGTTTTCATTGCGTAGCGCATGGCAACTTTACTATACCTAGACACCACTTCTATGCCTATAGCTGCCGCCGTTCTCAAGTTAATGGCGGTGGACAGGATATGGGTGGACACACTGTATATATCTCATGTCGTAAAATGTAAAAAGGACAGCGGACAATAAAATATATATGTATATATATATATATATATATATATATATATATATATACACACTAGCTGTACTACCCGGCTTCGCCCAGGTTAATAACTGTTGTTAACAAAATAGAATGTATTAACAAAAGTTTATTCTGCACACAAAAACCACAAAACAAATAGATGGAAATGTAATTATTAAAAGGCAAAAACTAAGCTAATAGAAGCATTTCCCAACATATATTTCAACACCACAGATATTCCACACAGATTTAACTAAATTGGCCAAGTAATGTGCTCCATCTGTCTCTTTCCAGGTCTGTCTCTTTCCCCGTCTGTCTCTTTCCCTGTCTGTCTCTTTCCCCATCTGCCTGTCTCTGTCTGTCTCTTTTTTTGTCTGTCTCTATCTCTCTGTTTCTTTCCCCATCTGTCTCTTTCTAGGTCTGTCTCTTTCCCCGTCTGTCTCCCTGTCTCTTTGTCTGTGTCTTTTCCTGTCTGTCTCTTTCCCTGTCTGCCTGTCTCTGTCGTCTCTTTCCTTGTCTGTTTCTATTTTTCTGTCTCTTTCCCCATCTTTCTCTATCAAGGTCTGTGTCTTTCCCCATCTATCTTTGTCTGTCTCTCTGGCTGTCTCCTCCTTTCCTGTCTGCCTGTCTCTGTCCCTGTCTGCATGTCTGTCTGTCTCTTTCCCCATCTGTCTCTTTACCCATCTGTCTCTTTCCAGGTCTGTCTCTTTCCAGGTCAGTCTCTTTCCAGGACAGTCTCTTTCCAGGTCTGACTCTTTACAGGTCAGTCTCTTTCCAGGTTTGTCTCTTTCCCCGTCTGTCTCTGTCTGTCTCTTTCACTGTCTGTCTCTGTCTGTCTCTTTCACCATCTGTCTCTGTCTGTCTCTTTCCCCATCTGTCTCTATCTCTCTGTCGTTTTCTCTGTCTGTCTCTCTGTCTGTATCTGTCTGTCTCTCTCTATCAGTCTCCCCACCGACATCTTATTACCTCACATATAAGCTTCTTATACTATGAATGTCTTTTGTTCCTATAGCAACCAATCACAGCTCCTACTAATAACCTGTAGTTCCAGGCTCCATTTACTTTAATGGAGGCATGTTTTTTGGAGAGTAACTGTAAAGCATGGGGTTAAATTTTCCTGTCAAAACATAGTCTACAACATTCCCTGGGTCACATGAGGTGTCTGTGCAAAATTTTGTGATTGTAAATGCAACAGTGCTGATACACTTTTCGTTTCACTTTTTCCCCATTATGTAGATATGGGCAAAATTGACTGGTAAATTGGAACGCCTCACAACATAGCCTATGATGCTCTCGGGGTCCAGACGTGTGAGTGTGCAAAATTTTGTGGCTGTAGCTGCGACGGTGCACATGCCAATCCCGGACATACACACATACATACACACATTCAGCTTTATATATTATATATACAGTACAGACCAAAAGTTTGGACACACCTTCTCATTCAAAGAGTTTACTTTATTTTCATGACTCAGAAAGCTGTAGATTCACATTGAAGGCATCTGAACTATAAATTAACACATGTGGAATGAAATACTTAACAAAAAAGTGTGAAACAACTGAAAATATGTCTTATATTGTAGGTTCTTCAAAGTAGCCACCTTTTGCTTTGATTACTGCTTTGCACACTCTTGGCATTCTCTTGATGGTGGTCAAATGAAGAGATATAATGAAATATTTACAAAAATGTGAGGGGTCTACTCACTTTTGTAATATACTATATATTGGGCATAATACAAACATATTGTAATATGAAAACATAATATTTCATGTGTATTTAATTTATATATGTGTAGAGACTAGAGCTGAGCGGTTTCGTCGAGACTCGGTTCGCCGGCAGCAAACGAACCTAGCTCCACAGGTTCGAGCTTGACCAAAACCCTGGATCAAATCACTGATTGGCAGTTTGAGTCTCCGCTCATATAGCTAGCCTTAAGTATATCCTTTCCAAAGTGGGTGAGGCGGGCTCTTTCAAACTTTTTTCTTTTGTTGCACACAACATCCTAGCACGCTGTTGTAACCCCCAGTGTGCACCGTTCAAACTCTGCAAGCAGCTCGCATTGGGCTGAGCACCAAGAGTAGATGAGCACAGCATTGCTCATACGAGTTTTGTACGCACGTAAATCATCTGATCCACGAACCCGAATCATAATTTTTAAATTAGTTGTTCGGTTCGAAAACCGAACCTCAGGTTCACTCATCTCTAGTAGTGACTAAGGCAATGGACATTTTTATATCTATAGGCTCCTCCTAATTCTTTTTTCCACCACAAAAATACAGTTTGTATCTTTTCTTATGAAGAGATTTTGTGGACTGTATGGGTATGCTGATGCTGGACTGACTCACTGTGAACATGATAATTTACAATTTCTACTATATTAGACTTTAATTATTTACTAAGAAACAAATTAAAATAAGAAAAATAGCAAATCTGTGATTACTAAACAACCCTTAAAGCACTGGCTTTGGTCAGTGCATTTTAAATAATATAATTGTATTTCCAGCTAATGGATCGATGGACCTCAAATGAGCCAATGTAAGTCAATAGCATAATTCAGACAGATACTTTTCCACAGGAAGAAAAAATGCAGCAAGCACAAGACAAAATGGTTTTTGCAGATGAAACTCGCAAATGGAACTTATTGTGTGGACTACAGTCCCTGACAAAAGTTCTGTCGCTTATCCATGTTATGTAAATAAAAGCTTATAACCTTACTTTAAATTCATCCATTGGTTTCATAAATTACTCTTTTGAAAGCTAAAACCCTCCCAAATTTGGTTTAGGTTATGAAAATAAAGTTGCTGCAAAGCTGAAATATTGATCATTTAATGAACACAGAAAGGTGAGATTTTGGCAAGACAAAAGTTTTGTCGCCCATAGAATGTAATGGGAAATTCAAACAAATAATTAACTTCTAATACAAAGATATGTTGCATAACATTGGTGAATGAAGTTGTGGTGCTATTAGAGCCACATTTAATATTTTATGTGACTTCCATGAGCTTGAAGGACTGCATCCATGCGGTTCAACAATAATTCACACAATTTATTGATGAAGTCATCAGGAATAGCAAAGAAAGCAGTCTTACATGCCTCCCAGAGTTCATCTAGATTCTCTGGTTTTGTCTTCCAAGCTTCCTCTTTCATTCTACCCCAAACATGCTCAATGATGTTCATGTCTGGTGACTGGGCTGGCCACAGTCCTTGAGCACCTTGATCTTCTTTGCCAGGAGGAACTTTGTTGTAGAGATGGATGTATGAGATGGAGCACCATCCTGCTGCAGAATTTGACCCCCTTTTATGACTGGGAATGTAAGAGGTAGCTAATGCTTCTTGATATTTTAGGCTATTGATATTGCCTTCCACCTTGCAAATGTTTTGCACATGCCCAGCCCATGATCTTTCCACCACCAAACTTAACTGTTTTCTGGATCCATACGGGCTTCAGTAGGTCTCCTGCAGTATTTGCGGCGGCTACGGTGTAATTGAACTGAAGATTCATCAGAGAAATCCACCTTCTGCCACTTTTCCAGCATCCATCTGTTTAGCAGGCTGTGGAACTTTGGAAATGCTACACGTTTTTTAATTGCCTTTTGTTTAGTGCTGACTTCTGGGCACTGATTCGACCATGGAGGCCATTTCGAGACAGAATCCTACAAACTTTTCTAGTTGACACAGGGACTTGAGGTAACCAGGCTCTATGGAGCTCTCTGCAGTGGAAGAGGGGCTGGCTTTAGATTTTCTAACCAACAAATGTTCCTCCAGTTGTCTTGCGGGGTCTGCCAGACCTGGGCTTGTCAAAAATATCTCCAGTCTCTTCAAATCTTTTTTTAATTCTCTGTACTTGACGCTGAGACACATTAAAGGTGCCAGCCACCTCTGCAGTGGATCTGGTCTTCAGCCTCTTGATAATCAAGGCTTTGGTCACAGGGTGGATTTTTGGCATGTTCTCAGAGGACAATTTGCGGTTCAACTGAAGGTCTGGGGTGCTGGGTTTCTTTTTATACACACCCACTAATTTAACTGATCATTTAGTGAGCACAGATGAGGATGTAAACTAGGATTGGGTGCATTATATGACAAGGCGACAAAACTTTTGTCTTGCCAAAATCTGACCTTTCTGTGTTCATTAAATGATTAATATTTCAGCTTTGCAGTAACTTTATTTTCATAACCTAAACCAAATTTGGAAGGGTTTCAGCTTTCAAAAGAGTAATGTATGAAACTAATGGATGAATTTAAAGTCCGGTTATAGGCTTTTATTTACATAACATGGATAAGCGACAGAACGTTTGTCAGGGACTGGATAAATAACAGAAACAATATGTACAATATCTGTATGGCATTCATTTTTCATGGATCTGCTGCAAAAATTACACCGGAAATTGGACTAAGTCTTTTTTGAAAGGGCATGAAAAACCGATGTCACAAAAAGAAAGATAATCATACAGTATATTATTTTAGCATACACAGAACACTATATGTTTGAAAAATTGTCACTTTTTTCAAGACGGAAAACTTTTTCATGTGATCATCCAAACTCATCTTAACCCTGCAAAAAATATTCTGTTTGATTATCCAATGGTGTCTAAAAACGACACTATTAATCTCCTAGTCGTTGGTGTGCAATTCGTATTTACCTGTCATTATAATTTCTTATTTCCAATGCCATACACCTTGTTGCCTACACAAGAATCTAAATAACATTAGCCTGCAAACGTCTGATAATATTTAGTCTAATGTCTGCACCCATTTGTTCTTTAAGAGATTGGTGCCGGAAAGAATGAGCAGTCAGATGACAGCCACTCTGCAAGTTACAGATACCATAGGGCCATAAGACCGCGGTCATGTACATTTAACCTCCATTAATATCCCACAGACATAAGAAAGATCTACTGAAATATATTTCTGAAAAATCATTTCATTGCCTATATCATTAGCCATATAAAAGTAATTCAACACATAAGAGGTGAAGGGCATACATAACATTTTTCTTCCAGATTTCCATTATTAGCATGTTTATGTTCCCTAGTACACTAAGGTAAGTCTAATAAACACATGACAGTAATCCATTTTGACAAGCAGGATATAAAGTAACTAAAAAGCATCAGATAATTGTTGCTGCATTTATGTGTCTTTTTACCATTTGAAAGTATGCATTCATGCACGCTGCAAATTTTGCCTTTGGTGGTTAATAACTTTATCCTATTTCTTATGTGTGGTAAAAGAAAATAAATGTACAAAACTGCACTGGAACTAGGTCAACGGACTCTCTAATGACAAAAAACAGCTGCAGAAGAAAGATTGGCTAGTAGTATAGGTTATGTCTCTTGATTATTACCTATAATTGTCCTAATGTAACAGTCTGTTCTAGAAGATCTAACAACCGTCCTAAAGTCCATATTACAAATTACAGCAAAACTTATAGAATTAGGCTTGCAGTGTTTGTCGTAATATCAGCTGCTGTGTAAAGTCAAACAATGGGTAATATTAGATGATGTATTAAATTAGAAATTTAAGAAATTGCTTACTTAATAAGACAGTATGCAAATGAACACTTTTTCAGAAGGAAGGAGACTATGTCGCTAGTGCCAGCTATTGGAGGTATTTATCCGAGTCTCATATTGGATGCATTAGTAGTGGCCAGAATCGTAGCTCAGTGGATAGCACTGTTGCTTTTCAGCACTGCTGTCCTAGATCGAAATCTAACCAAGTTCTATGTTCTCACTGTATTGCATGGAGAAGGCGGTAAAAACTGTATTTTCTTATTGTGTTGGAGTGGGAGTACTCCAGGTTCCCCCCACCACACGCTCCAAATACATACTGATTAGTGCTGAGCGGACCCGGACTGTAAAAGTCCAGATCTGTGCCGCACCCGGGCTCGGGATTCCGGGTGCACGATCCGGATTCGGCAATTAATAAAAATGAAGAAAATCAGAAATAATTGAGCGTTTCATACTTACCGAGACTCTGTGTCATGGTGGCACACTGCTTCCGGGTCGCGCTTTCACTTCCTGTACTGTGCACACAATCACACAGCTTTCCATGCTTTCCCCGCCCACCGGCCATCCTCTCATCTGTGATTGGTTCCTGGCTGACGCGCCCCCAGCCTGTGACAGCTCTGCCGTGCAGTCATCGCTTATCGCGGCTCAGTAATAGGCTGCACTCTGAGCGGGCAGCCGTGCTCTATGGCTGCTTGCTCTGACATGTAGCAGAGCTGGATGTGTCTTCGCTGGATCTCGTGTGGATTACGCCGGAGCTGCAGGGTTTTGGGATAATAAAGTGGTGAAGGAGGAGGCTGCGTTTGTACTTTATTCCAAATAAAGGATTTCTCCGTGTTTTGTTTATTTACTGTAATTTACAGGTTTGTGATGCGGGTGTCTCACAGAAGCCCGTGCGATCACAAACCTAGGGTATAGTAACAGCCGTGCGCTGTTATTAACCCCTGCTATTATCTTGATTGCCACCGCACCAGGGCAATCAAGATGAGCCGATGTCGCACCGGAATTGTCACATCTAATAGATGCGGCAATACCGGGCGGCTGCGGGCTGAGAATATACCAGCTTCCAGCTTGCGTTATCATGGCTGGGGATGAAAATTGGTGGGGACCGCACGTCATTTTTTTTTAATTATTTATTTGAATTAAAAAAAAAAAACGCATGCGGTTTATCTTAGGCACCAGTCACACTTGCGAGGGACTCCCAGAAGTCTGCCATCGCAGCACAGCCGCACACACATCTGACAGGAACATGCATGTGTTTCTAGGTACATGCACGCTCATGTTCAGACAGTGGCAGGCTGTGAAGGGTGATGTCATGTCAGACCCGCACGAGTCTGACATATCATCACCCGCACACTTCTGAGGGCTCTGGTACACTTGCGTACCGCTTCCTATGCGACAGCATCGGAATCGATACGCAAATGACCCTCTGCTGCGGGTGTCAGCCAAGGGTCATGCGACTGTGATGCGATCTTGCAATCGCATCACAGGAGCGGAGAAGATAGAGGGAGCACTTTCTCCCCATCTCCTCCACTGTCTGTCTCCGCGTGCACCGGTTCGATTTTACACTGGTGCGATCCCATCGCATGACACACGGCTCATGCTGGCAGTACAGCAGAGCCAAGTGTCATGCGAGTGTCCCTCCCTGCTACTGAGGTCAGTGAAAGTGGACCTCTACTGCTAGGAGCGAGCCGGCACTGAGGAGGGGAGGGGCTGGAGCTGCGGAGGAGAGAATGTCCCAGCCCAGCCTGTCACAGCCTCTGCTCAGTCAGTGGCTACACTCAGAGCTAGCAGCTGTGCTTTATGGCTGCTCGCTCTGAGATGTAGCAGAGCTTGATGTTTCGCCATGGGACGTGTGGATTACGCCGGAGCTGCAAGCAGTTGGGGTAATAAAATGGTGAACAAGGGCGCGTTTTTACTTTATTCTAAATAAAGGATTTTTCTGTGTGTGTGTTTATTTACATTCATTTACAGGTTTGTGGTGCGGGTATCTCACAGACGCCCGTGCGATCACAAACCTATTACCCTGACTGGCACCGCATCACGCCTTCGGGAAGAGCCGGTAATGTACCGGGATTGCCGTATCTAATAGAAGCGGCAATACCGGGCGGCTGCGGGCTGAGATACCAGCCCCCAGCCGGCGTTATCATGGCTGGGGATGAAAATTAGGGGGGACTGCACGTCAGGTTTTTTAATTATTTATTTAAATTAAAAAAAGAAAAAAAAAAGCCGGAGTCACACTTGCGACAGATACACTGCTTTCCCCGCCCACCGGCCATCCTGCCGCCTCTGATTGGTTGCAGTCACCTGACACGCTGCCACTCAGGGTGGGGGCGTGTCTGACTGCAACCAATGACACACACCGGTGGGCGGGCAAAACAATGAGTATTGAATTGTTGGCTCCGGAAGAGAAAAACGTGACCCGGAAGAAGTGTGCTGCCATGACACAGCCTAGGTGAGTATACTGAGCACGCTCCTATCTCCCATCCCCTCCACAAATGTTTTTAATCTCCGGATTCCGGTCCCCATTGACTTATATGGGCATTGGATTCCGGAGCGGATCGGACTTATTTTTAAGTCTGTCAGTGATCCGCCGACCCCGTTTTTTTTGAGCGTTGGATCAGCTCTATTACTGATCCATTAATGAGTCTTGCAAAATTACTAAGACAACCTCCAGCTTCAGATAGCTGTTTACAGGTACTTGCCCTTCATCAGTACAAAGCATAATTTGACTGACTGAATAAAATGTATTTTATTCTGGCTTTGGTCTTGGTAGCTATCATTAGCAAGACTGGCAATGATCTATGGGAAAGTAGAATGCAAATTAGATTACTCCCAGAGGGACGAAAAATATGTCTGTATCAATGACATTCCATTTAGCCAGCCAAACGTTATACTGATGATTGACAAGCACTCATTAAAAATCTGTCTAAATATGGGTCTCTGGTAGCGACGAGCAGAAAGATTACCTGGACCCTGGTCCAGTGATCAGATCATTAGTGTTTAGCCAGAGCATTCCAAACTACCACCTACCAACTGATGTGGCCTCTAGTCCATGGTTCTGTAAGAGGGTGTTGGGCTCTATGGGCCCCGCCATGAGAATATCAATCCTTGTCAGAAGTCAATGATAAAAATATTAATATCATAAAAAAGAGAAGTTTTGGCAGCACTCTGCGGTGTCAAGAAATCTATTTTATTTTTCTTTTTTGCAGACAGGTGATACAAACATGAGGGAGCAGGGGGAGCGGAGCACAAGGACGACGGTACCGTTTCGCACCTCTAGGGGTGCTTTCACGGGTCCACCCGTGAAAGCACCCCTAGAGGTGCGAAACGGTACCGTCGTCCTTGTGCTCCGCTCCCCCTGCTCCCTCATGTTTGTATCACCTGTCTGCAAAAAAGAAAAATAAAATAGATTTCTTGACACCGCAGAGTGCTGCCAAAACTTCTCTTTTTTATGATATTGGTACTTGCTCTGGCTTCTTGGCATATAGCACCATGGTAGTTCAGGACTTCCACTTGCCGTCAGCTGTTTTTTTCAGCCAAGTCCAATGTGAGGATACAGCAGCTGATCTGCACTTCAAGCACCCACAAGACAGTCTCTACATGGAATTGAGCCAAAGGACTTTCTTGCAGCATTTTCCACAGAGTGGTAAGCAGTGCAGTGCACAACTTCTGTTTTTTTCTTCTATTTGTATCACTTAATGATGAAAATATTGTTGGTGCGACTGTGTTAATGCTTATTTTATGTATGTTTTAGACACTGCTCCTTAGCAAGATATTGGAGCTTGACTAGTGACGGGGCAGTGAGATAGTAAACAGTTAAGAATAATGGAAAGAGTTAGATACAAGATACAGTCGGGCAGAGACCGAGGACGGGAGAGTAGAGTTAGAGTTAAGTTGAGAAAAGCAAGTGTGTAAGCCAGCTGAATACCAGAGGTCTAGAAACTGAATGGTCATGGCAAGGCCCAAAGCCAGTATTAGAGATTGAAATGCAGGACAGGACAACAGAGTACCCATATCTCACCGTAGTGAATACCAGACCCCAATCCAGGCAACTCGGGTCCCAACTGTTTCCAGCTGTACTAGTCCCATAGTGGATGCCTGGCATAGACTTGGGCAAACAGGTCGGCATGGAAAAACCCAGTAGACAAGCTTTGTCCAATGCAGGTCAAAAACTGTTAGCAGTAGTGGGACCCTAAGGGTCAAAGGCAACCATCGCCGGGCAAGCTCCATGACTTTACTGAATGGAATCATAGTGTCAGACAGTAAGGGTGGGGACAGTGGAACAACAGCTCTTATACCAGGAACTATGGAGCAGTCTGCAGTAGAAGTGTGCTTTGAAGTAATGTTCTGTACTTACAATGTTCAAGTTTTGTGCCCACAATAACTATGTGAAAGATATACTGCGCATAACTATTAGTAAAAGAATTTTTAATGAGAACAATGCATCTGTGCTACAAAAGCATATCCAGTGGCACTCAATAATATAAGGGTACATTGGCATACTACTATATGAATATTGGAGAAAGGGAAAAAAAACATACGTAATGTGAAAAATTAGTAAAAAGATATAAGCACTGCATTACTACTTTTGAAATAGTGACAAAAAGAGACTCTAAAGGCTGCTTTACATGGTACGACCGATTGTGCGATTTCACAATCGATCGTACCCGCCCCCGTCCTTTTTGCGTCACGGGCAAATCGCTGCCCGTGTTGCACAAAGTCAGTAACCCCCGTCACACATACTTACCTCTCGTGCGACCTCGCTGTGGGCGGCGAACGTCCACTTCCTGGAGTGGGAGGGACGTTCGACGTCACAGCGACGTCACACGGCCGCCGGCCAATGGAAGCGGAGGGGCGGAGATGAGCGGGTTGTAAACATCCCGCCCACCTCCTTCCTTCACATAGCCGGCGGCGGCCGCGTGACGCAGGTGAGCTGCTGTTCATCGTTCCCGGGGTGTCACACGGAGCGACGTGTGCTACCCCGGAAACGATGATCAACTAAATGAAACGATATTATGGAACCTAGCGAGCAGTACACGACTCACGATTTGTGAGCGATACTGCGTCGCTAGGAGGTGTCACACAGGCCGGCATCGCCAGCAATGCCGGATGTGCGTCACAAAAACCGTGACCCCGACGATCTATCGCACGATAGATTGTCTGGTGTAAAGCAGCCTTTAGCTTATGTATTGACCAATCCATGTGAGCCCGATACCAGCGGCAATGTGATCTCATTATATCGGGAACCTTACTGTAAATGCCTCTATGTGCGATTAAAAATCGGTATGTCTGGGCAGATCGGTCCTTGACTAAATAAGATGGTGGACACACCTTGGCTATAGGGCGATGTGCATCTGTGTTCATTAATGCATTTGTGTTCATTAATCTCTGCCAGGGGACTCCTGGTTCGAATGAGTGCCTGAACAGAAGTATGGCTTGCATACACAAAGTTCACACACCTCACCAGGAACCCCACCAAGAACAGAGGATCAGGGTGAGAGCCAAGGAGAGAGCACCGAGATGACGCAGAGGGAGCCCCTCGCCCGTGACTACGTTGGTCTCTGGCCCACGCCTCCCACCTCCGCTCTACAGTTCTGCCAATCTTTTTGCTCAGCTCTGTTGCTAATGGTGGGAAGATGATATGCATTATATTTTTACAGTAGTAGAAGGTGCAGCAGACACAATGGATAGGCTTTAAAGCTGGCCTTTCTTTTCCAACAGTTAAATAATATTTATTGGACTACTATAAAATATGTCTGTTATAAGAATGATCTAATGCATATTTCTTTTAGTTTTTGTTTTTATAGATGAAACAAAATGCTGGTCGATTCTGCACTGGATATGCTACAGATTACACAACATGAGGTAGTCGAAATTTGAACCACTCCCTCCCCTCCTATCGGTACAGGAGGAAGTGACGTATTAATGCCTCTCTAAATGGGTGGAGCAGTAGTAGGTAAGATAGTCAAAATGTGTATGAAGAATATAGATCTTTCCTGTTGTCAAATGAGCTAGGTATGCTGAAGATAAAGTCTAGATTTGAGCTGACGGAATCGGATTGAGATCCCCACACAGGTGCAGCTGACCAAGAAGCAGTGAATGGGCCTAGAGTTGAGGAGTCCTTTACCAATGCATATGGACCATACCTCGGTGACACCTTTCACGTCAGTGACTTCTGTCACTCCTTGTGTTCTTAAATCCCTACAGGAACAAGCAAATCAACAAGGAATGGAGTGTGAGACGCAGGGAGCCAGCTAACTGAGGAAGGTGTGTGGATAAAGGCCGGTAAGCTTTCTCTGCCATGAGATCTCTTCTTAATGATGGCCCAAGTAACTTATGCACTAAAATCTGTGAAAAATAAACATCAGTGTGTGCTTTGGTGACACCAGGGTTCAGTACCCAGGTAGGCAAACTCACACAACCTTGTAAAACACGTTCTTAAACCAATGTGAGAAAAAACTGTAAAGAGTCCGCAGAAACACCCTGCACCTGCTCTACCCATTTTTAGAGACTGCAAACTGATTATAGATGTATATCATGAGCACGTTGTATGCAACTCTGTGCGTGGTGTGTAGATTTCTTTCCTGGTTTGGTCAGAGGCATTCCAGTGCAGAAAGCGACATCATTGCTGAAAATCCACATAATGCAAGTGGTATGTAAAAAACAAACTAACAAGTTGTGAACCAATGCGTGTTTTGTTTCTCTTTAGTAACAAACAGGTCTCTATGTAAAATGATTTTGGTCTAGCACAAAGCAAGTGCAATTTTCATATGACTGACTAAATAGTGAAATAAACAAGTGTATTTTCTAATTCCAGATCCTAAATCAGAGTTAGTAGTATATGGTTTTCAGTCAGGTGACTGATTAATCCTAAAAGGACAAGCGAGAAAGAAGCCATGAGTCAAGATTAGATGAGTTGATCCAGCTTCTCCCAACCACAGAAATTTCAATAAAGCTCAACGGCAGGACAACATGGATTCACGCCTCGCATTGCAGAATGGTCGATCCACTGGAGCTGCACTGAGCGTCCTGCTCATATTTATCCTTTTCAAAAAGACCTGCACAGTCTCAGACCATCATTGCCAAAACAGAAGAGAGGACTTAGAGAGCATTGGGACATGGGAAAGTCCAACTACAAAGGGTAAGGACTCGCCTAGGGGTCCTTGGTCTCAAACTGGTGAAGAAACCCCTTTCCCCTCTCCACCCATGCCTCAACGTTCAGTCAGGCAGGCTTTTCCAACAGATCTTTCTTCCTCTTTTACTAAGGGAACACAGTACCCTTAGTATTTGGAAATGGCAGAAGTGAGTCTAAGGGGGGGACTGTTGAGGGTACGAATTGAGTAATCTAAAATACTTAATTCAGCCATTTCATAGACCCAAAAATGTGGTTTTGTTAATGTCACCTAACAATTTATAAATGTTTTTGTCTCCTACTAACTCATATATGAATATATTCAGTGATTTTCCTTAATACAAAATGCTAGCTATGGACTCTCTCATTTCGGGAAAAGTTTTGGAAGAGCCTATCGCATCAGGCTGATGTCTCCCCGGCCTAGTCTGCTGAGCACTGGCAGTGACATACGAGTTAACGTCACATCTCAGAAACCAACAGACCTCAAACAACCGAAGCAGAAAGCGGCTGCCATTTTACCCAATATTCCAGAAGGTTTCTCCAAGTCAGCACCACAAACTGTTTACATGAAGCCTCATCAAGTTTTTGTTTTTTTTATCAAGAACAGATCATCCAGGTTCACGAAGTGGCCCTCAATGGACTAGCACTTACCAAGCATCCTCCTTTTTGTTTCATATCCGGAAAAAAGAGCCATAGACAATCTGTAGCAAATATTTTTTTTGGTTATGTGCTAATTTTAAGATAAGGTCTAAATTAAATTTTCCTTGGTCAGGATAATGTGCCCTAATGAAAGTAATAACGCCAATCCTAATAGCCCCTATAGATCATGAAGTTATTTTTAATAAATAAAATAAGTACTTAAGGGGGGAGCTAAAGTCTGTAGTGTTAAATTAAACTATATATATATATATATATATATATATATATATATATACATATATATATAGATGTAATTAGAGTCCGAAGGGGAGTAGGTCACAAACAAGTTCCAAATAAAATATATCTAAATGGGGAAAGTTTTAATATTCAAAGTTAACAACATTCACAGAGGTATTATTAAGGGGGGACTGTGGAGGTGGCATGAGCTATAGCTTGTTTGTTCAAATGTAATAAGAATATCTGTGTGTGTAAATAATCAAAATGTAGATGTAGTTGCATAATTATCTGTGTGTCTATATAGCAATTGCACAGACCTATAATATGATTCTAGGCTGTATAGTCATGAAGGGGTTACCACGGATAAGTGAACAGATGTACAAACAATGAAAGTTTTTATAATGATGAGCAAAGGGCTGATCAGTAGTTTTCACACAGAAAGAATATATAATGAACAGAGATGTATTTAATCATAACATGCTGGGAGAAATTGGGGAGTGGAATCCTCCCTAGACTGTGTTCTAGTTCCAAGGTTAATGATGCATACTGTATAATGAATCTATCCAATACACGAGTTTCAGTTGGTGACGCTGGCTCAGAGAGAGAACATGTCTTGTGTGGTCATTGTCTGATTCATTAATATCGGTACTGATATACAGCTAATACGGCACCGGTCTCTGGATACCCTGTAAGAAGACTTCATTAGCAGTCTTACCCAAATTTCTCCCTTGACAATGTAACATCACCGCTGCCACCATTGCCATAGTAACCTACGAGCGGGTTACTATAGCATCGGTGATCTCCGATCACCTGATTACCGGGGCCGCTCTGCACTGGCTCCTACTGGAGCCGAAGGAGTTAACTCACTGTTAACGACGCCGCTATTCAGTGGCTTATGTAGGAGCCACCAAATAGCGGCGCCGGGAACCAGATGATCGGAGATCACTGTTGCTGTAGTAACCCGCTCAGTAGGTTACTATGGCAAAGGTGGCAGCGGTGATTTCACCGCCTACCAACCCGCCGCAGCCTCTGCTCGATTCCACAGCACGGGGAGGAGCAGCGTTCTTCCTCATTGTGCTGTGTGATATAGCAGAGCTGCATGGGTTGAAGAAAACAGAAGACCAGGATCGTGGAGGGGTGAGAGGGAGTAATAAAGATGGAGTCCCTAAGTGTGTCTGTGTATTTATAATAAAGTATTTTTTTCTCTGCGTGGTGTCTTTTTTTTAACCCATTATTGGAAATTCTAAATGGCCGGGTCAAACTTGGCCTGACATTAAGAATCTCAGGCTTAATGCCAGCTGGTATAACAAAGCTGGTATTAACTCCTTATTTCCAGCATGCCACCCGGCACTAATGCCGCTGGAAAAGTTGGATACAGCGCCAGAATATGGCGCTTCTATGAAAGCACCATTTTCTGGAGCGGTTGCGGACTGCAATTCACAGCGGGGGGGAGGGCCAGAAATCTTGGGCCAGCTTGTGCTGTGGGTTCCAATCCCCAGCTGCCTAGTTGTACCAGGCTGGACAAAAAAAAATTGGGTAAAGCCCACATAATTTTTTAAAATTATTTCTTGAAATTCATGAAATAATTAAAAAAATGGCTTCCCTATATTTTTGGTTCCCAGCTGGGTACAAATGGGTAGCTGGGGGTTGGGGGCAGCCCATTCCTGCTTGCTGTACCTGGCTAGCATACAAAAATATGGCGAAGCCCAAGTCATATTTTTTTAGTTTCTTGGAAAAAAACTTAAAAAAAGGGCTTCCCTGGATTTTCCATTGTTAGTGAAGATAACACCAAGCAGTGGGGGTTAACAGCCAGCAGCTGTTTGGGTTACCCTTAGCTAGCAATAGAAAATGCAGCGGGAGCCCACGCATTTTTTTCCCCCAAACCCTTGGGTTAGGGTTATGTGTTTGGGTTTTTTCTTTTATTTTTTAATGATTTAAAAAAAAATAATCCACATGGGCTTTGCCCAAAATTCATGGTGTCACGTCAATATTAGGCATGGCCACAATGAATTTCTAGTAAAGATAAAAAAAAAACACAACACAGATAAAAATATTTTTATTAGAAATAAAACACGACACAATTAGTGACTCAATCTTTATTGAACTAAAGAACACCCCCTCCGCCGTAGTCCTGGGTCGAGGATCCCGCGATGTCCAATCCGGATACAATATCATCTGATCGGTCTACCGGAAGGCAAAGCAATCAGATGATGTGTCAGGTTCAAGGACCTGAATCACATGACACATCAGCTGATTGTTTAAAAGCCGTTTACACAATCAGCTGATGCATCAGTAAAAAAAAAAACTATACTCACCTTTCTGCAGACTCCCATCCGATCGATCCAGGACCCGCCGGTAATCAGCTGATGCAGTCACCTGACGGCATCAGCTAATCGTTTAAACTGGGTGGGCGGTAAAAATCCAGCCTCACCGCTGGACTTATACGATCAGCTGATGCTGTCAGGTGACGCATCAGCTGATCACCGGTAGGTCCTGGAGCGATCGGACGTGTCCCAGGAGTCGGCAGACAGGTGAATATGCTATTTTTTTTTCTTCTTCTACTGTTCACTTTTGGTTTCGCTTAGCAGCGAATGTACAGGCAATGAGAAGCTGCTGCACATACGCTACTAAGCGAAAGTGCATGTTACACAGGAGGAGGAACACAAGATTCTTCCTCCCACTAATACAAAGACAACATTGCTCACAGCAGTGACCTAGGAGTCAGAAATGCTTACAGGGGTCTTCCTCATGCTGCTCCCATGTCATTTGAGCACTGTTCTTATACATTTGTGACATTTTTAGGCTTTCTCCAGACAGCCGGGGATGCCACAGGAGAAATGCTCGAGTTTCCCATAGGCCAACATTTGGGCTCGGTGCTCGGGTCCAGCACCTGAGCATTTTACTGCTTGCTCATCTCTAGTGCCTACCACACCCACAAAGTATGTCCTCATGCTGGTACTGGCCAGCGTGAGGACGTAATCCTACAGTGTATGTATCACAGAGTTCAGCACTGAACACTGTTTGCAGAATTCAAAAGGCCAGAAGCCAGCAAGAAGCGACTGCCGCCCGAAGCACTGCTGTCATGGGCCAGAGGTTCCACACTCCTATCTTTAGCAATTTTTTTCCAAGTTTGTTTGCCACTTGCAGATGTTCTACTGCAGGCTATACACCTTACATAAAAGATACAGTATAACATCAAAGTCAGTACACCACTCACATTATCTATTAATAGGAACTACATGGAAGATATGACGCTTTGATACAAAGTAAAAGTCAATGTACAGCTTGTATAAAAGTGTAAATTTGGAGTGCCCTCTAAAATAACTCAACACACAGCCATTAATGTGTAATGTGTGGAAAGCAAAGAGTAACCTTTAGGCTATGTGCACACTTTGCATTTTTACCTGCGTTTCCGCAGCGTTTTCAACTGCAGTTTTTTACTGCCAAAATGCCTGCGTTTTGAATTTCCAGCAATGCCTATGGGAAATAGGGATTTCTTGTGTGTACTATGCAGTTCAAAATGCTGCGTTTAATTTGCATATTTTTGGGCAAAAACTCTGCGTTCAAAGAAACAGCATGTCAATTGTTTTTGCCATTTGGGCAGCTTTTTGTTAACAATGAAGTAAATGAGAAATCTCTAAACGCATGTAAACTCAAATAAATTGCGTTTCACTTGCTTTTTATATGCTTATTTTATGCGTTTTTGCAAATCAAAACGCATATATTCAAGGATGGAAGTGACCTCAACAACGTCATCAATGACATCACATCCTTTTTAAAATAAAAGGAAACGTGTCTTGATTATGTCGCCATCTCCTTTTAAAAAAAAAAAGCAGGATCACATCATCCTTTGAAAATATGGCATGGTATAAAAGACTTAAGTTAGATGTCTACAAATTGATGTTTGGTAAGTTTTTGTGTTTTTTAACCCCTTAATGACCGCGGGCAGTAAAATTACGTCCTAAATGTCATAATGTTACTGCCCGCGGTCCTCCGGCGGCAGCATGCCGCGATCGGCGCACATCTCAGCTGATTTTCACAGCTGAGATGTGTGCCTGCTAGGCACGAGCAGAATCGTTATCTGCTCGTGCCAATTAACCCCTTATATGGCGCTGTCAATACGTGACAGCGCCATTATAAGCGCGATTGCGGTGATGTTTTACTTACCGCCCGATACCGGAAGTCACGTGACGCGATCACGTGACTCTCGATAGTTGTCATGGTAGAACAGGGTCATGTGATGACTCCTGTACTACACCTGACTTGGTTTCACTTTCGCTGTGCCAGCGGCACAGCAAAAGAGAAAGAGAGCGTATCTGCTGTTTACAGCCTTGTAGCTGTGATCAGCAGATACTGCAGAGCGATCGGAATGCTGATCACAATAGCCCCCTAGAGGGACTTGTAAAATAAAAAAAAAAAAGTTAAAACAAAAGTTTTAAAAAATTAAAAAAAGCAAAAAAACCTAAAAAAGTTCAAATCACCCCCCATTCGCCCCATTGAAAATTAAAGGGTTAAAAAAATAAAAAATATACACACATTTGGTATCGCTGCGTTCAGAAACGCCTGATCTATCAAAATATAAAATCAATTAATCTGATCAGTATACGGCGTAGCTGCAAAAAAATTCCAAATGCCAAAACGATGTTTTTTGTCGCCACAACTTTTGCGCAAAATGCAATAAGAGGCGATCAAAACGTAGCATCTGCGCAAAAATGGTACCGTTAAAAACGTCAGCTCGAGACGCAAAAAATAAGCCGTCATTGAGCCATAGATCCCGAAAAATGAGAACGCTATGGGTCACGGAATATGGCGTAAAACGTGCGCCACTTTTTTCGGACAAACTTACGATTTTTTTTTAACCTTTTATATAAAAGTAGACCTATACATGTTTGGTGTCTACAAACTCGCACTGACCTGAGGCATCACACCCACACATCGGTTTTACCATATAGTGAACACAGTGAATAAAATATCTCAAAAACCATAGTGCTATTGCACTTTTTTTGCAATTTTTCAGCATTTGGAATTTTTTTGCCGTTTTCTAGTACACTATATGGTAAAACTGATGGTTTCATTTAAAAGTACAGCTTGTTCCGCAAAAAATGAGCCCTCACATGACCATATTGACTGAAAAATAAAAAAGTTACGACTCTCAGAAAAAGAATGTCGAAAAAAAAAACGGAAAGCGAAAAATCGGCCGATCGTGAAGGGGTTAAACAATAGCCTAAATTCATTTTGAAATGTCTAAAGTATATTGCAATTTTGGGTAAACTTATAAACTAAGAATGTAATGAATGTAAAGATGTCATTTTTTAAACATGAAAAAATTTCCTGAATTTTCTGACAAAATATATTTATTTAAAAAAAACAAAAAACATTATATTATGTTAGTAAGGTCGCGTCCAACAATTGTTTATTTAATATGTTAGCGATGTTTTTTCATTCATTTTTTGTTAAAAACCAACAGTGTACAATTAAATGTTGAAAATGTGCTACATAAATTTTTTAAAATTAAAAACTAAAAAAAGTTGATGTCCCTTTTAATGTTTTTTATAAATAGAATTTAACTTTAAAAAAAAAAAGTATATATATCATATTTGTATTTTTAAATATTTTTTGATAAAAAATGTAATACAATAGATTAGTATATATATATATATATAAATATAAATAAATATATATATATATTTCTCATTTTATCTAATTTTACTTCGGTTTAAATATTTACTGTTTATTTTCAAAACAAATATGCTCATAAAAATCATAAACTAAAAAAAATATTTCATATAAATATTTAATTTTTTGCATAGGATATTGAAAATAAATAAATTAAATATATTTGAGTTTTTAACTATTTTTAAAATTAAAAATATCTCTCTATATATATTTTATAATTTAAATTCTATAAAATATGCAAACTGATACGAGATTGCATCTTGATATGATTCAACAATACAAGTATACCCATAGGTATCTAAATGATTCTTAAAAATAATGTATCTGGATTCTTTTAATAAATATTTAGAGAGTGTGTAATTTTGCAATTTACATAATTAATTTCACCAAACTCATTCAGGTAGAATCGATGCCCTGTCTATGGGATGCAACATGTCCTGAATACATGCAAAAATTTAAGAGATCCGATTGTTGGATAACAATATGTAAGGAGTTGTACCCACAGTGGCATGAGGCCGATCATGCCCTCCAGACTATGATTGGTATTTTTTTTTTTTAATTTTTTAAAATTTTTAGTATAAAAAAATGTGTAAAACTTGTTGCTATAACTTTGAAAAAGTTCTATATAAAATAGATTTCTTACAAAACTAACAGATGTCTGTAATAAGCTAACAATATGATCAATACATACTGTTATAATTTTATTTTTGCATGATATAGAGCAAGATGTTAGAAAACGTTGACGATCAGTAAAGGATCGTTTCCACAAAATTCGTATGGAGGCATCAAAGAGTGGGTCATCTCCTGTCAAGCCAAACTTCATCTATTATGAAGATCTAAAATTGTTATGCTCAGGCCGTGTTTTGCGACAGTAAGTTGATATGTATTAGTTTGTTAAAAAATATTTATTTCAAAATTACAAAAATCCAATGATAAAAATTTAAAAATTAATACCCTAATTACTTTATAATTTAACTTTCTTTAAAATTTATTAAAAAACTAGACAATTATCTTAAATAAACTATATATTAACAACTATCCTTTTTTTTGGAACTGAGGGAAATATTTTGCTACAAACCGACAATACCACAGAAATACAGGAACAAAGTACAGATATGATAAAGATGTAAATGATGAACATCCTAACCCCATAACACAGCAGAATTTGAACCAAAATTCAGAACAAGTGGAAGTCACCGGTGAAACCAGTGTATCAACAACTGATAATCTAACTGCAAAAAGAACAAGTTATCAAAAACCAAAAAATAAAAAAAATACTTCAAACCAAAAAAGCAACGGAACAGATCACTTAACCAATCAAACCATAGAAATTTTAAAATCCGCTACTGAGGATGATCAGTATGACAATTTTGCCATGAGTATAGCATTGAGGTTCAGAAAATTAGATGCTACAAAACAAAAATCCACCTGCATGACAGCCATATGTGGCTTGATTGCCTGTTTTGAAGATGATCATTCCCATCAGGTGGAGAGTTAGTAAACTTATTTGGAAAAACATTTGAAACAAAAAAAAACCAAAACCACACATCCAGACACAAACACAAATATCACATAATATTTCCAGAGAAGCCCCATATCTGGAATATCCAACACCATATCTTCCACAAGTAACCAAAAATTATTATCCAAACCAAAAAAGAAATTAATATGTTCATCACACAAATGAGAATTATCCACAAAAATAAAACATTTCTGCACACCAACATGAGCATATGACTGGGTATTGTACCCAAGAGCTCTTTTCTCAGCCTTCATTTTTTTTTCTCCGCAAAAAAAACAAATTAAAAATATATAGATAATGGCAAATGTACAACAAGCATGTTACATTTTTAATTTTGTGTATTGTCAAATCATGAAAGAATGTTTTTGACTAGATTACAAATTATTGTTATGTTGCATCATGAAAATAAAGCATTCTGGTAATGGATTAAACTGTTAAACATTTTGTTAATATCAAATGTTACAATGTAAAAAATATGTTGGTCAATAATTTATAATTGACATCAGGTTTGATCATAATTTGCTTATGTTTTTTTTTAAGTTTGATTACATTTTGTTTTGTTAACGAAACATGGCTTGTTGTATAATTTTTTATTAATTTAAATATAAATCAATTTTTCCTTTATATTTGATGTATGTTTTTTCATTATCTTTTTTAATTTGGGGTCAGTTAGAAAAACAACATAATCATTTAATAACGATGTGTTTATGAACTTCTGACACGTAATTTTCCCATAGGAGATGACATTGTATGTGAAATTGGTCTTTATCTAACGATTATGTTTATTTCTGGCAAGGAAGAAATTACATCAGTGGATCTCTATTTTTTTTTAATTCATCCTTTTTTTTAACAATGAAGCTTTATTTAACCAGTACATTCTATGAGAAATGCAACCACAAAAAGGCATCTTAAACGCAAGATTTATTTGGTAAAAACGCTATTAAAACGCATTAAAAACGCAGCAAAAATGCACTAAAAACGGATGCGGTTTTTTAACATTTTTGTAGAAATGTCCAAAGTAGCAAAAGACAATTTCTGCCAGAAAATGCGTTTAGAACTGCAACTACCTCGACACAAAGTGCGCACATAGCCTTATTTCTATTCCTAGACTTTCTCTAAAAAAATAAGAATGCTCAGAGACATGAAACATTGCCTCCAATCTGCTAGTGCTCTTGCCGCTTTCCCTGAGGTGGAAGACATGGCACCAATGCTTCAGGAAGACAAACCATCCTCTCCCACATATTTACCAAAGAAGACTGTAGATGGCGATGAGGAAAAAGCCTTAATATGTAGTTTCTCGTCCTCAGATTCTATGAACTCTACATGTAATTCATTCAGGGAAATGGTGAGCATTCTCCCTTCTGCTTTACTTACCCCACATATTCAAGTCAACCTGCAACTCATAATGGGAGGTAACTCAAGCTCTCCCAACTAGAAGTGACCTAGACATGATGAACAGAATTAAACAGTCTCAGCAACAAGCTTTTGCATCTTCATTGAGGAAGTAGGCCTACTTGAAACTAGATTGACTTAAGAATCACATGAAACCCTACCAAACAAAGTTGAACTATTAGAAAGAGGAATCTGAGAGGTCTTGCTCTCATTTGCTGGGCTTCATCTTAATGCTTGAAGACCAGGAGAAGAGGATGCCGCAACAATGAGACTGAAAGGCCTCCTGGAAAAGTGACTGTAATATACTCTGCATTACAAATTGATCATGATATTTGAAGGGCTTTTCACATCAAATGCAGGAGCACATTCTACATAGTGTATGGTCGTATGGACCTCTTAAGATAAATGGCCGAATATCAAGCTATTTCCAGACATCTCTAGCTGCATTTTCTTTATGTGCAACCAAATACAACTCATACTTAAGAAAATCAGGGAAACCAAGGTTTCAAATAGATGGGGCCATCCCTTTCATTTAGTTGTTTGCTAAGGTGATTTATTGGTCCTTTTAAAGAAACATGAGGTTCAGTTGTTGATTGATTTGCCCCGGACACCCCCAGCTACCCTCCTGCAAAGGAAGCGAAATGTACGGAATGCTAATTTTTAACTTTGATGTGTGATGTTTTCCACGGTAGGATAGGTAGGAACCCAATTTTCCATCTCTGTTGGCCGAGACATACTCAAGCACCTGCTAATTGTGCCATTATATTCAACAACAGACACTGGATATTTCATTATGACATTGATAATAAAACATGTACTGTCAGCTTCAATCATTGTCTAGTATAGAAATCAGTAATTTTTGTAGGTGTGAACTATTCTTCTACAAAAGGTTTGAAATAGACATTTCTACCTAAAAAGATGGCAGTAAATCCCTATTAGTGTTGAGTGAGCATTAAAATGCTTGGGTGCTCCTTATTCATATCGAGCACGTCAGACTTCGCGGGAGCTCGAATTAAGTAATGAGTAAATAGAAGTTCATGGGAAATTTTTTTGGCAGACCCTCCCAAGAGGTTTTAGGAGCAGTAAAATCTCTGAAAAGGTTGGAATAAGTGCTGGAATGGAAAGGGAACATCTCTGACTCCCAGTGGTAATAATGTGGCATAATCACAAATATCTGTATTAGTTAAAAAAAAATAAAGAAAGAAATACAGACATACTGACACATGACAATAAATATTAAATCATTTTCTTAGATATACAAGTGTATCTCAATAAATTATAATATTATCAAAAAGTTAATTTATTTCAGTAATTCAATGAAAAATGTGAAATGCATATATTCTAGAGCAGGGGTGGGGAACCTTTTTTCTGCTGGGGGCCATTTGGACATTTCTACCAACCTTCGGGGGCCACACAAAATTATCAACTTGAAAATTACCCTGCTATGTTTGGTCAAACAATTAGCTCACTGTGGCGGCCAGAGCTTCTACTCTTTGGTGCGCCTGTGATATTAAGTGATATTGATCTTGTCGTTTCTCACAACTGCTTTTCCAGGTTTCAGTTGGTTGTGACTGCTGTATAGACATCACAGGAGGTGATGGGGGCATATACATCTTAGGGGAGGGTTGGGAGGAATATAGATCACTGGGGAGCCTGGGGGACATAGAGATGACTAGGGAGAATGGGAGCATAGACATCATAGGAGATGCTGAAGGCAAATAGAGGCAGGCAGACAGACAGACAGACCTGGAGGAGGCTGTTGGCAGACAGACAGACAGACCTGGAGGAATTTGGAGGCAGACAGACTGACAGACCTGGAGGAGGCTGGAGGCAGAGTCTGACAGACAGACAGACAGACCTGGAGGAGGCTGGAGGCAGACAGACAGACCTGGAGGAGGTTGGAAGCAGACAGACAGACCTGGAGGAGGTTGGAGGCAGACAGACAGACAGACCTGGAGGAGGTTGGAGGCAGACAGACAGACCTGGAGAAGGCTGGAGGCAGACAGACAGACAGACCTGGAAGAGGCTGGAGGCAGACAGACTGACAGACCTGGAGGAGGCTGGAGGCAGACAGACAGACCTGGAGGAGGCTGGAGGCAGAAAGACAGACAGACCTGGAGGAGGCTGCAGGCAGACAGACAGAAAGACCTGGAGGAGGCTGGAGGCAGAGTCTGACAGACAGACAGTCTAACAGACAGACAGACCTGGAGGAGGCAGGAGCCAGAGTCTGACAGACAGACCTGGAGGAGGCGGGAGGCAGAGTCTGACAGACAGACCTGGAGGAAGCTGGAGGCAGAGTCTGACAAACAGACAGACCTGGAGGAGGCTAGAGGCAGACAGACAGACCTGGAGGAGGTTGGAGGCAGACAGACAGACAGACCTGGAGAAGGTTGGAGGCAGACAGACAGACAGACTTGGAGGAGGTTGGAGGCAGACAGACAGACAGACCTAGAGGAGGCTGAAGGCAGACAGAGAGACAGACAGACCTGGAGAAGGCTGGAGGCAGACAGACAGACAGACCTGGAGGAGGCTGGACACAGACAGACCTGGAGGAGGTTGAAGACAGACAGACCTGGAGGAGGCTGGAGGCAGACAGACAGACCTGGAGGAGGCTGGAGGCAGACAGACAGACAGACCTGGAGGAGGCTGGAGACAGGCAGACAGACCTGGAGGAGGCTGGAGCCAGACAGACAGACCTGGGGGAGGCTGGAGGCAGACAGACAGACCTGGGGGAGGCTGGAGGCAGACAGACAGACAGACCTGAGGGAGGCTGGAGGCAGACAGACAGACCTGGGGGAGTCTGCAGG
Organism: Anomaloglossus baeobatrachus; assembly: GCF_048569485.1. NCBI lineage: Eukaryota > Metazoa > Chordata > Amphibia > Anura > Aromobatidae > Anomaloglossus > Anomaloglossus baeobatrachus. The sequence goes on from NC_134353.1 coordinate 215,548,204, forward strand.
CAGAAAGACCAGGGGGAGGCTGGAGGCAGACAGACAGACCTGGAGGAGGCTGGAGGCAGACCTGGGGGAGGCGCTGGGCACAAGGAGCGCTGCTAATGCCAGGCACAGGGAGCGCTGCTGACGCTGGGCACTGGGAGCACTGCTACCGCCGGGCATCGCTGCGGGCACAGTAGGACCTGAGAGATGATGGGGCAATCGCTCTTCTGCTGGACTGAAGCGCACCTCGCACCCGCCACCTACCCCGCCTACAAAGTGCATCCTCACACTAGCCAGTGCCAGCGTGGGGACGTAGTCCTTCGGCATAGGAATTGCAGCGTTCAGCATTGAACGTGCTGTATGGGGTTTTAAAGGGCTAGCAACCAGCAAAATGCGGCTGCTGCCCCAGCACTGCGGTCCCTGGGAATCTGCCCGGGGGCCGCAGAAAAAGTCATTGTGGGCCGCATACGGCCCGTGGGCCGGAGGTTCCTCACCCCTGTTCTAGAGAGTCATTACAAAGAAAGTGATCTATTTCAAGTGTTTATTTCTGCTAATGTTGATGATTATGGCTTACAGTCAATGAAACCCAAAAGTCATTATCTCAGAAAATTAGAATAATTACCACAAAACACCTGCAAAGGCTACCTAAGTGTTTAAAATGGTCCCCTAGTCTGGTTCAGTAGGCTACACAATCATGGGGAAGATATGACAGATGTCCAAAAGGCAGTCATTTACACACTCCACAAGGAGGGTAAGCCACAAAAAGTAATTGCTAAAGAAGCTGGATGTTCCAAGCATGGATAATGGAAGGTTGAGTGGAAGGAAAAAGTGTGATAGAAAAAGGTGCACAAGCAACCAGGATAACCGCAGCCTTGATAGGATTCTTAAGAAAAGGCCATTCAAAAATTTTTGGGTAGATTCACAAGGAAGCGTCAGTGCTTCAAGAGCCACCACACACGGACATATCCAGGACATGGGCTACAAGTGTCGTATTCCTTGTGTCAAGCCCCTCATGACCAATAGACAGCGCCTGAGGCGTCTTACCTGGGCCAAGGAGAAAAAGAACTGGACTGTTGCTCAGTGGTCTAAGGTGTTGTTCTCATATGAACGTAAATTTTGCATTTCATTTGGGAATTAAGGTTCCAGAGTCTGTAGGAAGAGTGGAGAGGCCACAATCCAAGTTGCTTGAGGTCTAGTGTGAAGTTTCCATAATCAGTGATGGTTTGGGGAGTCATGTCATCTGCTGGTGTAGCTCCACTGTGTTTTATCAAGACAAAAGTCAGCGCAGCTGTCTACCAGGAAATTTTAGAGCACTTCACTCTACCAGAGATGAAAATTTCATTTTCCAGCAGGACTTGTCACTTGTCCACACTGCCAAAAGTGCCAATACCTTGTTTAATAACCACAGTATCACTGTGCTTGATTGGCCAGCAAACTAAACCTAAACCTCATAGTATCTATGTTGATGCACTGGTCCTAAAGAAGAGGTATATCCTCTAAACGCGTAGACCGATGGAATAAAAGAATACGTTTATAACATCAACGTGCTACATCTTCATTTTGGCTGATGCGCGGCATTAACCCCCTCTTCACTCTGATTTGTATGCACATCCACGTGGGGCTGCAGCAGACGCCATCATCCTATGCTTTATCAGTGGTTGTGACTATCACAACCTTTTCAGGTGAGTGTATTTTTCCTGATCTACCTCACTGATCTGTTGGTATTACACTATCAGCGCTCCTTATTTTTCAGTTTATTAGAAAATCTATGAGGTATTGTCAAGAGGAAGATGAGAGACACTAAACCCAACAATGCAGACGAGCTGAAAGCTGCTATCAAAGAAACCTGGCCTTCCATAACACTTCAGCTGTGCCACAGGCTGACCACCTCTATGCCACGCCGCAATGAAGCAGTAATTCATGCAAAACGAGCCCCGACCAAGTATTGAGTGCATTTACTGTACAGACTTGTCAGTAGGCCAACATATCTGAGTTTAAAATCAATTTTTCAGTTGGTCTTATATAATACTAGCAATTTGCCCGATGCTATCACATCAGGAGTGCGGTGAAATTAACCTCTGTCTATGCTTAGTGGTGTTGACAGGAGCAGTGGACATGTGTCACACTGTTTACGATTTCCAATATATCTGTTGTATGTCATCCCTCTGCATTTGTGTATTGTATGTGTTGCGTCATTTGACCTCTTTCACCCCTGTGCACTGTCTCTTCCATGTTGTGTGCTGTATATTGGTATCTGGTGTTGTGTTTCTTGAGCTGTGTTCACTATGAGGTGTCTCCCCTGTGTGCTGTGTGTGTGTGTTTACACTATATGGTCTCTTGTAAGCTGTTGTGACTATAATTGGTTTTGTTTTGTGCAGTTTGATGTGTGTGCGATTGTCCATTTCCAAAGTGACATTGTTTTTGTCCAGATGATGGCATTTTTGTTCAGGAGTCTCATTAGCGCAGCGTTGTTCTTGACGTAGTGCTCAAGCCTTATTGTTTTCATGTTGTTTTTTGTATTTTTTCGGAGGAGTCATGTTGGCACTGCTGCGGGAGTCCATGAGCAGTGATACGCACTGAAATGTACAAGCGGGTATGTGGGCCTGTTAGGAGAAGTGAGGAAGCTTTCTTGGTTGTAAAACCTGCACTTCAGTAAGTGGCACTGCTGTTAGATTTCTGAGTGACCTTAGGCAACCTTAGTGATGTTTACGGGCTGACTCAGGAACTCTTGTGGTACTCGCGATCTCCTGTGAGACTTCATAAGTGAGAGCGGTGCCAACAGTGAGGGTATCTGAGGTCGGACCACAGGGCTTCCATGATCACTTTCTCCCGGCCGTGTGACAGCGGGCGGGGAGGCTCCTGGAGTGACCTTAGTTAACCTTAATCATGGCAGCAGGCTGACTCGTGAACTCTCACTCGTTCTCCCTCTCTTCAAGAGGTTGTAACAGATCATGGCCTGCTCTAGATTATCCACGTATATTTTTTTGAGGCTAATTAAATGTGTTAAAGGCTGTGTGTATTTTTATTGTAAATAAACATATGTATGTATTTTTTTTTCTTTCTCTCTCTCTCTCTCTCTCTTGTCAGCGCCGCCATGTCTCGTCACTGTCGCCATGTCTCGTCAGTGCCAACATGTCTCGTCGCTCGCCGCAACATTGCTCAAGGCATGGTAATGTCAAGCAAGGGCGGACATACCCAGCCACGCCTCCTTACTGCCCCGTGACATCACAAATGTGTAATTTAAAACACAAACACCATATTATATTGGATGTGGTATGAGTAGCACAATGTTAGACTGGGAACAGAATTGTGCTTACTCCGCCCACAATTTGAATTTCGCACTGTTGTCCCTGGTTACCATGGGTATGATGTGGGCGCAAACTGCTGCTGCACAACTGACAGTGCCACAGTACATTGTGGGATACGGTTACATCCGCAACTGGCAATTATGTATGTATTAAATACTTCAGAAAAAATATGTATAAATTATAGGTAATAAATTACAAGAGTTGTGGCAGAAAATACCTACTTTTTTTAAAAAAATGTTATACTTTATTGATATGCATTAAAAACCAAACAAAAACAAAAAACATATGTGGACTAAAATTTCTTGAATACCGTGGAGGTTACTATGAACCCAATTCAAAAACTTTGAGACCAAATTTGCACAGACCACGAGTATATATAGTCAGAAAAGAGGAGGAATGGGGGGGGGCTAAGATATTAATGTGCATTGAGTCTATGAGATAAGATTTTTGAGAAAATGATATGTTTCCAGAGCACTCCCTAATATGACAGATAAGTGATTTATAATCTATTGTTCCATATCTTAAAAACTCAATCCCGAATAAATTGAGAGGGAGTTGAGGGCGTATAAGGGCGAGCTGCCGAGGAATGGGGGCACCAGGAAACTAAGGGTGTACTCCATTGCCAGGTAGAGGCAAGCAGACTAGGGATATTTACTTCCCCTTTATATGAGATATGGATTAATATCACTATCTATTATCTGCATTTAGGCCAAGATATTAATGTGCACTGAGTCTATGAGTGGTAGGTGTTTATATTTTTTTGCTGTGAGCCCTTAGTGGTAAGATTCAACTTTTAAAAAGATTTTCGTTAAACTTTTATTAAATATCAATATATTGAAACATAAAGTGAAGGGGGGGGTGTTCAGAAAAATATAAAATACCCTAAGGGTCTAAAGTACAATATAAAATACAGTCTAGTGGACCAGCCAGCGGTATATCCCGGCAAATGGTGGGAAAGGCTTATATTGCTCCACCAGTCAACTTTACAAATGATGATACATCAATTTTTTAACATTCATTGCAGAAACATTTTTAATATACAATTATTATCATCCAGATCCAATAATTAACCATGCATTGAAAAAGAGACTTACATAAAATGTAAATTTTTAGATAGATTTGGCATATATCTCTCAAATACAGAAACTTGAACTATATGTATTATTGGTAGGACAGTGTAAGAAGATATAATTATAGAGTACTGTAGTAGGATTTCTGCCTTTTCTTAAGAATCCTATCAAGGCTGCGGTTATCCCGGTTGCTTGTGCACCTTTTTCTATCACACTTTTTCCTTCCACTCAACCTTCCATTATTATTCCATTATTCTAATTTTCTGAGATAATGACTTTTGGGTTTCATTGGCTGTAAGCCATAATCATCAACATTAGCAGAAATAAACACTTGAAATAGATCACTTTCTTTGTAATGACTCTCTAGAACAGGGGTGAGGAACCTCCGGCCCACGGGCCGTATGCGGCCCGTGGGCCGGAGGTTCCTCACCCCTGTTCTAGAGAGTCATTACAAAGAAAGTGATCTATTTCAAGTGTTTATTTCTGCTAATGTTGATGATTATGGCTTACAGCCAATGAAACCCAAAAGTCATTATCTCAGAAAATTAGAATAATTACCACAAAACACCTGCAAAGGCTACCTAAGTGTTTAAAATGGTCCCCTAGTCTGGTTCAGTAGGCTACACAATCATGGGGAAGACATGACAGATGTCCAAAAGGCAGTCATTTACACACTCCACAAGGAGGGTAAGCCACAAAAAGTAATTGCTAAAGAAGCTGGATGTTCCAAGCATGGATAATGGAAGGTTGAGTGGAAGGAAAAAGTGTGATAGAAAAAGGTGCACAAGCAACCGGGATAACCACAGCCTTGATAGGATTCTTAAGAAAAGGCCATTCAAAAATTTTTGGGTAGATTCACAAGGAAGCGTCAGTGCTTCAAGAGCCACCACACACGGACATATCCAGGACATGGGCTACAAGTGTCGTATTCCTTGTGTCAAGCCCCTCATGACCAATAGACAGCACCTGAGGCGTCTTACCTGGGCCAAGGAGAAAAAGAACTGGACTGTTGCTCAGTGGTCTAAGGTGTTGTTCTCATATGGACGTAAATTTTGCATTTCATTTGGGAATTAAGGTTCCAGAGTCTGTAGGAAGAGTGGAGAGGCCACAATCCAAGTTGCTTGAGGTCTAGTGTGAAGTTTCCATAATCAGTGATGGTTTGGGGAGTCATGTCATCTGCTGGTGTAGCTCCACTGTGTTTTATCAAGACAAAAGTCAGCGCAGCTGTCTACCAGGAAATTTTAGAGCACTTCACTCTACCAGAGATGAAAATTTCATTTTCCAGCAGGACTTGTCACTTGTCCACACTGCCAAAAGTGCCAATACCTTGTTTAATAACCACAGTATCACTGTGCTTGATTGGCCAGCAAACTAAACCTAAACCTCATAGTATCTATGTTGATGCACTGGTCCTGAAGAAGAGGTATATCCTCTAAACGCGTAGACTGATGGAATAAAAGAATACGTTTATAACATCAACGTGCTACATCTTCATTTTGGCTGATGCGCGGCATTAACCCCCTCTTCACTCTGATTTGTATGCACATCCACGTGGGGCTGCAGCAGATGCCATCATCCTATGCTTTATCAGTGGTTGTGACTATCACAACCTTTTCAGGTGAGTGTATTTTTCCTGATCTACCTCACTGATCTGTTGGTATTACACTATCAGCGCTCCTTATTTTTCAGTTTATTAGAAAATCTATGAGGTATTGTCAAGAGGAAGATGAGAGACACTAAACCCAACAATGCAGACGAGTTGAAGGCTGCTATCAAAGCAACCTGGCCTTCCATAACACTTCAGCTGTGCCACAGGCTGACCACCTCTATGCCACGCCGCATTGAAGCAGTAATTCATGCAAAACGAGCCCCGACCAAGTATTGAGTGCATTTACTGTACAGACTTGTCAGTAGGCCAACATATCTGAGTTTAAAATCAATTTTTCAGTTGGTCTTATATAATACTAGCAATTTGCCCGATGCTATCGCATCAGGAGTGCGGTGAAATTAACATCTGTCCATGCTTAGTGGTGTTGACAGGAGCAGTGGACATGTGTCACACTGTTTACGATTTCCAATATATCTGTTGTATGTCATCCCTCTGCATTTGTGTATTGTATGTGTTGCGTCATTTGACCTCTTTCACCCCTGTGCACTGTCTCTTCCATGTTGTGTGCTGTATATTGGTATCTGGTGTTGTGTTTCTTGAGCTGTGTTCACTATGAGGTGTCTCCCCTGTGTGCTGTGTGTGTGTGTGTTTACACTATATGGTCTCTTGTAAGCTGTTGTGACTATAATTGGTGTTGTTTTGTGCAGTTTGATGTGTGTGCGATTGTCCATTTCCAAAGTGACATTGTTTTTGTCCAGATGATGGCATTTTTGTTCAGGAGTCTCATTAGCGCAGCGTTGTTCTTGACGTAGTGCTCAAGCCTTATTGTTTTCATGTTGTTTTTTGTATTTTTTCGGAGGAGTCATGTTGGCACTGCTGCGGGAGTCCATGAGCAGTGATACGCACTGAAATGTACAAGCGGGTATGTGGGCCTGTTAGGAAAAGTGAGGAAGCTTTCTTGGTTGTAAAACCTGCACTTCAGTAAGTGGCACTGCTGTTAGATTTCTGAGTGACCTTAGGCAACCTTAGTGATGTTTGCGGGCTGACTCAGGAACTCTTGTGGTACTCGCGATCTCCTGTGAGACTTCATAAGTGAGAGCGGTGCCAACAGTGAGGGTATCTGAGGTCGGACCACAGGGCTTCCATGATCACTTTCTCCCGGCCGTGTGACAGCGGGTGGGGAGGCTCCTGGAGTGACCTTAGTTAACCTTAATCATGGCAGCAGGCTGACTCGTGAACTCTCACTCGTTCTCCCTCTCTTCAAGAGGTTGTAACAGATCATGGCCTGCTCTAGATTATCCACGTATATTTTTTTGAGGCTAATTAAATGTGTTAAAGGCTGTGTGTATTTTTATTGTAAATAAACATATGTATGTATTTTGTTTTCTTTCTCTCTCTCTCTCTCTCTTGTCAGTGCCGCCATGTCTCGTCACTGTCGCCATGTCTCGTCAGTGCCAACATGTCTCGTTGCTCGCCGCAACATTGCTCAAGGCATGGTAATGTCAAGCAAGGGCGGACATACCCAGCCACGCCTCCTTACTGCCCCGTGACATCACAAATGTGTAATTTAAAACACAAACACCATATTATATTGGATGTGGTATGAGTAGCACAATGTTAGACTGGGAACAGAATTGTGCTTACTCCGCCCACAATTTGAATTTCGCACTGTTGTCCCTGGTTACCATGGCTATGATGTGGGCGCGAACTGCTGCTGCACAACTGACAGTGCCACAGTGCATTGTGGGATACGGTTACATCCGCAACTGGCAATTATGTATGTATTAAATACTTCAGAAAAAATATGTATAAATTATAGGTAATAAATTACAAGAGTTGTGGAAGAAAATACCTCCTTTTTTTAAAAAAATGTTATACTTTATTGATATGCATTAAAAACCAAACAAAAACAAAAAACATATGTGGACTAAAATTTCTTGAATACCGTGGAGGTTACTATGAACCCAATTCAAAAACTTTGAGACCAAATTTGCACAGACCACGACTATATATAGTCAGAAAAGAGGAGGAATGGGGGGGGGGCTAAGATATTAATGTGCATTGAGTCTATGAGATAAGATTTTTGAGAAAATGATATGTTTCCAGAGCACTCCCTAATATGACAGATAAGTGATTTATAATCTATTGTTCCATATCTTAAAAACCCAATCCCGAATAAATTGAGAGGGAGTTGAGGGCGAGCCGCCGAGGAATGGGGGCACCAGGAAACTAAGGGTGTACTCCATTGCCAGGTAGAGGTAAGCAGACTAGGGATATTTACTTCCCCTTTATATGAGATATGGATTAATATCACTATCTATTATCTGCATTTAGGCCAAGATATTAATGTGCACTGAGTCTATGAGTGGTAGGTGTTTATATTTTTTTGCTGTGAGCCCTTAGTGGTAAGATTCAACTTTTAAAAAATTTTTCGTTAAACTTTTATTAAATATCAATATATTGAAACATAAAGTGAGGGGGAGGTGTTCAGAAAAATATAAAATACCCTAAGGGTCTAAAGTACAATATAAAATACAGTCTAGTGGACCAGCCAGCGGTATATCCCAGCAAATGGTGGGAAAGGCTTATATCGCTCCACCAGTCAACTTTACAAATGATGATACATCAATTTTTTAACATTCATTGCAGAAACATTTTTAATATACAATTACTATCATCCAGATCCAATAATTAACCATGCATTGAAAAAGAGACTTACATAAAATGTAAATTTTTAGATAGATTTGGCATATATCTCTCAAATACAGAAACCTGAACTATATGTATTATTGGTAGGACAGTGTAAGAAGATATAATTATAGAGTACTGTAGTAGGATAAAACAAACATACAGTATTCTTTTTATGTCAAAAAAAGCATAAACAAGTTAGCCCCAAGAAATATTATCCAACGCGTTTCGCCTCCTTCTGTGGAGGTTCATCAGGGGTATAAATTTAACATATGTTCCATAGTGTATCACACGTTGTAATATATCAGTTTAGATTCTCATTCTTTAAATAAAGATATTTTTACAATGTCTCCCAGACCATGCCTGATTTCTGACAGGAGAGGAGGACTTTTATCCACAGCCTTACATCCTTACAATCAGCTGAAGGGGACTTCTGTGGTTATTTAAACCCTCCATCCCCCTTTTGTCTCTTCTTATCAATATAAGAAGCAGACTTACTTCTGATGAAACATGCAGAATGTTTTTCCTGAATGGATTTATAAAAACAACTGATTAACCATTGATGGGTTCACTGACCTGTTATGGGCTGAGAGCCCTCTGTTGTGAAATATTTCATCAGAGTGAGGCTATATTTATGAATGGAAAAGAGGTCCCACTGATGAATTCTATTACATTGTAAAAATATCTTTATTTGAAGAATGAGAATCTAAACTGATATATTACAACGTGTGATACACTATGGAACATATGTAATATTTATACCCCTGATGAACCTCCACCCAAGGAGGCGAAACGCGTTGGGTAATATTTCTTGGGGCTAACTTGTTTATGCTTTTTTTGACATAAAAAGAATACTGTATGTTTGTTTTATCCTACTACAGTACTCTATAATTATATCTTCTTACACTGTCCTACCAATAATACATAAAGTTCAAGTTTCTGTATTTGAGAGATATATGCCAAATCTATCTAAAAATGTACATTTTATGTAAGTCTCTTTTTCAATGCATGGTTAATTATTGGATCTGGATGATAATAATTGTATATTAAAAATGTTTCTGCAATGAATGTTAAAAAATTGATGTATCATCATTTGTAAAGTTGACTGGTGGAGCGATATAAGCCTTTCCCACCATTTGCTGGGATATACCGCTGGCTGGTCCACTAGACTGTATTTTATATTGTACTTTAGACCCTTATGGTATTTTATATTTTTCTGAACACCCCCCCCCCCACTTTATGTTTCAATATATTGATATTTAATAAAAGTTTAACGAAAAAATTTTTAGGAGTATTTTTTCTGTGATTATATTTTCGGGTTACTCTCCTTTGATCATTTTTTCTGTGATTTGTAAGATTCAACTTTCTTACTTGAGACCCCAGCGACCTGACACGAAAAAGAGTGAGGACCAGAAGAGGGAGAGCCGCTGAGGAATGGGGGCATCGTTTAAATTAGGATGCACTCCATTGGTAGGCAGTAACATATTTATAGGGTGAGAGGAGAGGGAATACCCCCCAAACCCCCCCTCCCCCCATTCCTCCTCTTTTCTGACTATATATACTCGTGGTCTGTGCAAATTTGGTCTCAAAGTTTTTTGAATTGGGTTCATAGTAACCTCCACGGTATTCAAGAAATTTTAGTCCAGATATGTTTTTTGTTTTTGTTTGGTTTTTAATGCATATCAATAAAGTATAAAATTTTTTAAAAAAAGTAGGTATTTTCTGCCACAAAAATTATGTATGTAGACTAGAAATAGGCCCGATGCTATCGCATCGGGAGTGCGGTGGAATAAACATCTGTCTATGCTTAGTGGTGCTGACAGGAGCAGTGGTGAGTGGGGCTGGTGCCATACAGATCTGGTGAGGGGGTCTGTGGGCATACAGTTCTGGTGAGGGGGTCTGTGGGTATACAGATCTGGGGAGGGGGGCTGGGGGCATACAGATCTGCGGGGGGCATACAGATCTGATGGGGGAGCTGGAGGCATACAGATCTGGTGGGGGAGCTGGAGGCATACAGATATGGTGGGGGGGCTAGAGGCATACAGATCTGGTGGGGGTATGGAGGCATACAGATCTGGTGGGGGGTGCTAGAGGCATGCAGATCTGGTGGGGGGGCTGGGGGAATACAGATCTGGTGGGGGGGCATACAGATCTGGTGGGGGGCATACAGATCTGGGGGGGGGGCTGGAGGCATACAGATCTGGTGGGGGGCTGGAGGCATACAGATCTGGTTGGTGGGGTTGAAGGCATACAGATCTGGTGGGGGAGCTGGAGGTATACAGATCTGGTGGGGGGGCTGGAGGCATACAGATCTGGTGGGGGGCTGGAGGCATACAGATCTAGTAGGGGGCTGGAGGCATACTGATCTGGTGGGGGGGCTAGAGGCATACAGATCTGGTGGGGGGGCTAGAGGCATACAGATCTGGTGGGGGGGCTGGAGGCATACAGATCTGGTGGGGGGGCTGGGGGCATACAGATCTGGTGGGGTGCATACAGATCTGGTGGATGGTTGGGGGCATACAAATATGGTGGGGGCATACAGATCTGGTGGGGGGGCATACAGATTTGGTGGGGGGAGCTGGGGGCATACAGATCTGGTGGGGGGAGCTGGGGGCATACAGATCTGGTGGGGGAGCTGGGGGCATACAGATCTGGTGGGGGGAGCTGCGGGCATACAGGTCTGGTAGGGGGGCGGGCTGGGGCATACAGATCTGGTGGGGGGGGCTGGGCCATACAGATCTGCTGGAGGGAATGGGGGCATACAGATCTGGTGGGGGGGCTGATGTCCTCTGCAGTATTGAGCACATTGTTCTCCTGCTGGTTGCCTTCTGTCCCCTATTATGCAGTGTCTCACCAGTCCTCCGTACCCGCGGAGCCTCCAGCTGCAGCACACAGACTCCTCCGTGATAGCGTCCGGTGTACGAAGCGGCCGCTGCAGGTTGATGTCATGGGTTTACTGCAGTTGAATGCTTTACGGAGCCACAATGCATTCAACTGCAGTAAAGGGCTGACAGCAGAAGCGGCGGTGGCCCCGGGACAGGTGAGTATATAGCAGTGTTTGTGTGTTCAGTGTATGCATGCATGTGCGCTATGTCTGTACGTGTTTGGTGTCTGCTATGTGTGTCTGCTATGTGTGTGTATATGTGTGTCTGCTATGTGTGTCTGCTATGTGTGTTTATGTGTGTGTATGCGTGCATGCGTGCGTGCAGTGAGGACCCGGAAGCATCGTTCGAACTTCGGCTGCGCAACAGAAAATGCCGCGGTGCATGACGGAATAGGGGAACAGACAAAACTGGTGATTATGTAAGTAGATGTTGTTCCTAAATATTTAGAGGGTTTTCTTAGAGTTCAACTTTCATTTCTTAAGCGGGCTTTACAGGCTGCGATCTCGCTAGCGAGATCGCAAGCGATTGTACCCACCCCCATCGTTTGTGCGGCACGAGCAATTTCTTGCCCGTGTCGCACAATGTTGTAACCCCCCCGTCACACATACTTACCTTCCAAACGACCTCGCTGTGGGCGGCGAACATCCACTTCCTGAAGGGGGTGGGATGTTCGGCGTCACAGCGACGTCACACAGCGGCCGGCCAATAGAAGCGGAGGGGCGGAGATGAGCGGGACGTAAACATCCCGCCCACCTCCTTCCTTCAGCATTGCCGGCGGGACGCAGGTAAGCTGCAGTTCATCATCCCCGGGGTGTCACTCGGAGTGATGTGTGTTTCCCCGGGTACGATGAACAACAGGACGTTCGATTTTTAGAAAATGAGCGACGCGTCAGCAATGAACGAGAAGGTGAGTATTTCTGCTCGTTCATAGCTGTCACACGCTACGATATCACTAACGATGCCGGATGTGCGTCACTTACAATGTGACGCCGCTGACATATCGTTAGATATATCGTAGCATGTAGAGCCCGCTTTAAACCGTTGTGCAAAAATTGACAGTTTCACTGTGATTGGTTACATGAGCATGGCAGCTTTCCCCAAAAAGTATTGCTGTTCCTTACTACAGGTTATGTGAGATTTTTCCCACCTCATCCTCATTTATTAATTAATGGAGCTAACGCTGCAAGAACAGATATAACCAATAGACAAATGTTGAAATTGCCTTTAAAATCCCTGTGCCCATTTTAGTACTGGAGAGTTTAGCCCTCTTCATTATCATTGTTATACTGTGGTCTGAAAATAGGTTACCCTGTTAGCTATAAGCATAAGTTGCCAAAACTATTTTAATAAAGGATCACTTGAATAATACCCATCATTATCTTCTCCATATTAAGTAGCTGAGTGGTCTTGAAGGAATTGTAAGGATCAGATGATTTTTATCTAATATATATGCTCTGTTTTTTATTGTATAGCAATCATATGTATCTCTGTTTTATCACCCCTTTCTTGATACATATGTCTCCTTAATTTATTCTTGCCGGACTGTGAGGAGCCTGTTTCTAACAGTAAAAACCTGCCATCTTCTATATAATTAACTGTGTCCCGTGGTGGACTGTTTACTCAGGCCAAAAAATTGTACAGAGAAACTTTTGGAATTTATAAGCTCAATTTTATTTCGACATTTGGAAACTAGAAAATATCCCACGTGATGCATTAATAAAGCCCGGAGAATCGCACATAATCCCAATAGACAGGAACTAATTTGTTCCACTACTAGATGACAAAAGGATTCATTACATTCGTTGGTTTCATTTTCTACTAAGTTCAACGTACAATTTCTACAGGTCAAATCTATTACAAAAGAATTTCTTCCAGTTTTATATTCAGATTCAGACTCGTATGTTATTTTATCTGCGGAGAATACCAGTATTAGTAGCAAAGCACCACTGCCACTTCACAAATTTTATTTTGCTTTATTTACAGAGGTTTTTCATGAATTTCTATTGATGCCTAAGCATTACTACTATGTAGCATAAAGACCTATCACAGGTCGAAACGTCAGGATACTCTTTGGAATTTTTCAGAATTTTTTTCTGTTTGGCACTAATAAAAAGCATTGAAAAACCACCAGGAACTCACTTTAATTTTTCTATATGTGTGCTATAGTCTTTATACTACATTGAGCCTTTTTTTTTTACTATATAGCACTACCTGATCTGGTTGAGCCAGACCTAATTCTTTACTACTAACCATTACTACTATGATGAGTACTATGAGTATTATGATGAGTGAGCACTAAAATATTTCAGTGCTCAGTACTTGATTTGTGCAGGTTGGACACTTGCACGTGCTCAACTTGAGTACCATGTATAGTGGAAGTCAATGGAAAACGTGAGCATTTTTATGGAAGACCCTAACAGGAGGGCTGGGGAGCAAGAATATTGCTTAAATGGATTGAAATAGTGCTGAAATGGAATGGAAACAACATGGGGAAGATGTCTGGACAGATCTCTGATTCCCAGGTCACTGCTGGGAACTCAATAAATAAACAATTAAACAAAAATTACTTGGGGTTCCTCCTATGTTTGATAACCAGCCAAGGTAAAGCAGACAGCTGGCGGCTTATATTATCAGGCTGGGAAGGTTCATGGTTATTTGGCTCTTCCAGCCTAAAAATACCTTGAAAAATGCGGGGCGGGGACTTGACCAAATAACACATGTACCCAAGCACCCCGATGTTTGATCAAGTATCGAGCAGTGGCTAACACGCTCGCTCATCACTAATTACTACCAATCAACTGAACAGAAAAATTGCTACATCCCAAACTAAGCCTTATTAGATTGAATGGGACTGAGCTGTCAGGTTTGTTTGTTGTTTTGCTGACTGATAGTCCACATAAAAAAACTAGAGACATGTCCTATCTTAACTCGTTCTTTCAAGTGAAAGGGTCAGTGAAGATAATAGACATCACACTGATGACATCCTAGTTGAATCATAGTGCTATTGATTTATCACTGATGCTAGGAAAAGTTTAGGAAAAACCTCCGTCAGGTATTTTTGACAAAAGAAAACCCAATGACATACAGTCATGGCTGAAAGTGTTGGCAGCCTTGAAATTGTTACAGAAAATGAAGTATTGCTCACAGAAAATTATTTCAGTTACACAATTATTTCCTTTGGGTGTATTGGAACACACAAAAAAAGGGGAAAAGAGGCAAATTGCACATAATTTAACATACAACTCCAAAAATGAGGACTATATTGTCGGCACCCTCAACTTAATATTTGGTTGCACATCCTTTGGAATAAATAACTGCAATCAATCGCTTCCTATAACCATCAACAAGCTTCTTACACCTCTCAACTGAAATTCTGGATCATTTTTCTTTTCCAAACTGCTCCAGGTTTCCCATATTTGATGGCGCCTTCTCCCAACAGCAATTTTAAGATTTTTTCCACAGGGGTTCAATGCTGTTCAATGGGATTTAGATCTGGACTCATTCCTGGCCACTTCAGAACTCTGCAGAGATTTGGTTCCCTTTGTGATGCTAACCTGATGTAGTTCGGGGCTGAACCACCAGGTGTCGCTCTAGCACAACCAGATAGCAACTAATAGAAGAAAACCTGAGGTGACGCAGAACCTAGGGGAGAGTAATCAAACAGGCCGAGGTCAATGCACTGAAAGGTAATGTCAGGACAAAAGGGAAACCCAAGATGAAGTCAAAGCACAAGTTGAAGTCGGTACACAAAGGGAGTCAGTCAGTAGGTAGCGATGAACCAAGTAAATGGGATGGGAATGAGAGGAGAAAGTGGGTAATACAGAGGGAGGTAAACAGAGGGAGAAGGACAGAACACCGGGAAGCACAGTACAGAATAAGGGGATGAGATGGCGGGGGTCACGGGGAGGTCAGGGAATACAGACGAAGGTAGTTGGGAGACCTGGAGGGGGGGAGCAGTAGCGGGACAGGGTTAGGGAAGACACAAGCAGATTAGGGCCGAGTACTTCACAAAACCGGAAATATCACTGGCAGCTCAGCAGCAGGGTTGGCTCTGCAATAAAGCAGAGGGCGGGGGGTCCAAATCGCGATCAGGAGGATACCTCCCCCAGGGTCAAAGAGAGAACAAAAACCCTGAGGGGACAAAAAGGGTAAGCCAGCTCTGCCAGAGACCGTCATGAAGAGCAAAGGCTGGAGATTGGCTCTGCAGGACAGCGGGCCAGCAGAGCATGGTCATGACACCATTCATTTCTGTGTGCTTCATGAAGTATGTTTGGGGTCATTGTCCTGCTGGAAACCCCATTACCCAAAATCCAAAATCCTTTGATAATATTCAGATTGTAAGACTCCTTGCACACAGTCAAGGCACTCAGTGCCAGAGGCAACAAAACATCTTTGAATCTCCACCTTATTTGACTGTAAGTGCTGTTTTTTTTTGTCTTTGTATGCCTCATTTCGTTTTTGGTAAACAGAATGATGTGCTTTATCAAAAAGCTGTATCTTGGTCTCAACTGTTTATAAGAAATGCAGGAAATGGGGGAAAGTGGGGGGTGCTTCTTATAGTCTGAATGTAGGGCATGGCTGTGGGGAATGAGGGTGCTGTGTTGGAGCGGGTCATCGGCGGCATCCACAGGCTGTAGCAACACCTACCATGACCACGTGGACCTGCTCATTTCATATGCATGCATCCTCCCGCCCATCATCTCTCATCGCTGAAGCCGGCGCTGACAGGTGGGCGGGATGATGATAATTAGCAGCCGGCCTGCGTGATCACCCCTGGCAACTACAGCCTAGAGTGATCACGTGTGGCTATATTCACGGCCCCCCGCACATCATCATCAGCGTGGAGGGAAGTGAATAAATACGGTATACTTACCGGTCACCGATCCCTGCAGCATCGCGATGTCCTCCTGTCTGCCGCTGACCTGTGTGGAGCCGTGCGCACAGCGATAACGTTATCCCTGTCTGCACGGTTCCACGCATATCAGCGGGCAGGCAGATAGGAGGACATCGCAATGGTGCAGGGAACGGTGACCGGTTCCACACAGGTCAGAAGCACTTCTGCTGGCACAGACAGGAGGACGAGCGATAGTGCTGGAGTGAGGAGAGGTGAGTATAAACGTTTATTTTTTTTGTGTGCCACAGTATGCAGGCCATATACCAGGATGGGGGTATTTAATCAGGATGGGGGTATTTATCAGGATGGGCTATATAGCAAGATGGGGGTATTTATCAGGATGGGGTTATTTATCAGGATGGGGTATTTATCAGGATGGGGTATATAGTAGGATGGAGTATATAGCAGGATGGGGTTATATATCAGGATGGGGGAATATAGCAGGATGGGGGGTATATAACAGGATGAGGGTATATAGCTGGATGGGGGTATATAGCAGGATGGGGGTATTTAGCAGGATGGGGGTATTTAGCAGGATGGGGGTATATAGCAGGATGGGGGGTTTTAGCGGGATGGGGGTATTTAGCAGGATGGGGGTATTTATCAGAACAGGGGTATTTATCAGGATGGGAGCTATACCAGGATGAGAGACATATATACTAGGATGGGGATCATATAAAAGGCAGGAGGATCATTACCAGGATGAGGTACCTTAGTAGAGAATTTGGGGACATTACCCCCATAACAGTGTCAGCAGCAGATCCTCGCCCCCATAACAGTGTGTCATGACCACATTTTTTGCTTAAAATTTTATTTTCCTATTTTCCTCCTCTAAAACCAGAGTGCGTCTTATGGTCCGGTGCATCTTATAGTAAGAAAAATATGGCACTTTAAATGCAGAATCAAAGCTTTTCTGTACTATCAAAATGCCTAAGAATGCAGATTCACATCTGCGCCAAAAATACATGACATAATGGGGAAAAGGCATACGAAATGCAGCAAAAATGCATTAACCAGAGAAGACTGTTATTGTGTAGACAGCGGCAGAAAACAAAAATCACATGATTTCTACATGTGAACATGGCCATACAGACACAAAAAAGCAACGTGTTATATAGTGAAGCTTTTATAAATATGAGAAAGTTCTGGCTGCTTCAACTATTAATGAATGAACATTCTGGGGCATCTTCTGAACGTCCCTCACTTCCAAATGGGTGTGGCTTGGGGTGTGACTAGGGGTGTGGTCAAATTTGCCGCAGCGAGCTACGTGCACCACATACTTTGTCACCCTTTCTGTTCTTCAAAAGGAGTAATAGTGTTTTCTCCAGTGATAGCTGTTCACCTACATTTCATGTGCAGCCTAATTGATTGATTTTACAAATGAAACGCATTGCCGTTAATTTTTTATTTTATTCTCTTTACCATGATGTTGGACGTATCGTTCCGGATTTTTATTGGATTTCAATAAATGGATTTTTTTTTTTGGATGACTTGCGTGCTGATCATATTCCCACATCAGTGCCATGGGTTGTAAACTTTTTGATTATGTTGCACACTGTGGACAAAGGAACATGACAATCTCTGGAAATAGATTTGTAACCTTGAGATTATTTATATACTGAACAAAAATATAAATGCAGCAATTTTGTTTTTGCTCCCATTTTTCATGAGCTAAACTCTAAAGGGGCTTTACATGCTACGATATCGTTAATGTTTTATCGTCGGGGTCACGTTGTTAGTGACGCACATCCGGCGTCATTAACGATATCGCAGCGTGTGACACTTACCAGCGACCTTAAGCCACCTCAAAAATGGTGAAAATCGTTCACCATGGAGAGGTCGTCCCAAACCAAAAATCCGTAATGGTTGATTATCGATGTGGTTCGTCGCTCCTGCGGCAGCACACATCGCTGTGTGTGACACCGCAGGAGCGAGGAACCTCTCCTTACCTGCCGCCGGCCACAATGCGGAAGGAAGAAGGTGGGCGGGATGTTATGTCCCGCTCATCTCCGCCCCTCCGCTTCGATTGGCCGGCCGCTTAGTGACGTCGAACGTCCCTCCCCCTTGAGTCACAGCGACGACGCCGACCAGGTAAGTGCGTGTGACGCTGCCGTAGCGATAATGTTCGCTGCGGCAGCGATCACACGAAATCGCATGCACGACGGGGGCGGGTGCTTATGCGTACGATATCGCTAGCAATTGCTAGCGAAATCGTAGCGTGTAAAGCCCGCTTTAGACCTAAGACTTTTCCTTTGTACACAAAGGGCCTTTTTCTCTGAAATCTTGTTCACAAATTTGTCTAAATCTCTATTAAGGCCACGTCTCCCTAAGCAACATTGCTAGCAACATCGCTGCTGAGGCACGACTTTTGTGACGCAACAGCGATGTTGCTAGCGATGTTGCTGTGTGTGACATCCAGCAACAACCTGGCCCCTGCTGTGAGGTCGCTGATTGTTGCTGAATGTCCTGGACCATTTTTTAGTTGTTGCTCTCCCGCTGTGAAGCACACATCGCTGTGTGTGACAGCGAGAGAGCAACAACTGAATGTGCAGTGAGCAGGGAGCCGGCTTCTGCGGACGCTGGTAATCAATGTAAATATCGGGTAACCAAGAAGCCCTTTCCTTAGTTACCCGATATTTACCTTCGTTACCAGCGTCCGCCGCTCTCACGCTGTCAGTGCCGGCTCCCTGCACACATAGCCAGACTGTACTCTGGCTAGGAGTGCAGGGAGCCAGTGCTAAGCGGTGTGCACTGGTAACCAAGGTAAATATCGGGTTGCTTACCCAATATTTACCTTAGTTATCATCGCAGCATCGCTTCCACACGTCGCTGCTGGCTGGGGGCTGGTCACTGGTTGCTGGTGATATCTGCCTGTCTGAAAGCTCACCAGCAACCCGTGTAGCGACGCTCCAGCGATCCCTGCCAGGTCAGGTTGCTTGTGGGATCGCTGGAGCGTCGCTTAAGGCCCCGTCACACTAAGCAACATCGCTAGCAACATCGCTGGTAACGAACAACTTTTGTGACGTTGCTAGCGATGTTGCTGTGTGTGACATCCAGCAACAACCTGGCCCCTGCTGTGAGGTCGTTGGTTGTTGCTGAATGTCCTGGGCCATTTTTTAGTTGTTGCTGTCCTGCTGTGAAGCACAGATCGCTGTGTGTGACAGCGAGACAGCAACAACTAATGTGCAGTGAGCAGGAGCCGGCTTCTGCTGAGGCTGGTAACTAATGTAAACATCGGGTAACCAAGAAGCCCTGTCCTTGGTTACCCGATATTTACCTTTGATACCAGACTCCTCCGCTCTCACTGCCTGTGCTGCCGGCTCCTGCTCTGTGCACAGATAGCTGCAGCACACATCAGGCAATTAACCCGATGTGTGCTGTAACTAGGAGAGCAAGGAGCCAGCACTAAGCAGTGTGCGCTGCTCCCTGCTCTGTGCACATTTAGCTGCAGCACACATCGGGTTAATTAACCTGATGTGTGCTGTAACTAGGAGACTGGGGGCTGGTCACTGGTTGCTGGTGAGCTCACCAGCAACTCGTGTAGCCACGCTCCAGCGATCCCTGCCAGGTCAGGTTGCTGGTGGGATCGCTGGAGCGTCGCAGTGTGACAGCTCACCAGCAACCTCCTAGCAACTTACCAGCGATCCCTATCGTTGTTGGGATCGCTGGTAAGTTGCTTAGTGTGACTGGACCTTTAGTGTGACGGTACCTTTAGTGAGCACTTCTTTGCCAAAATAATCTATCCACCTCATAGGTGTGGCATATCAAGATGTGATTAGATAGCATGATTATTGCACAGGTGTGCCTTAAGCTGGGTTCACACATAGCGACAGCGACAACGATGTCGCTGTTATGTCCCCATTTTCTGTGACGTAACAGCAACCTTGTAAGTCGCTGTTATAATCGCTGCTTAGCTGTCAAACACAGCGACGCAGCAGCGATCATAACGTCGCTACATGTGCAGAGAGCAGGGAGCCGTGCACACTGCTTAGCGCTGGCTCCCTGCTCTCCTAGCTACAGTACACATCGGGTTAATTACCCGATGTGTACTGCAGCTACATGTGCAGAGAGCAAGGAGCCGGCACTGGCAGCGAGAGCGGCGGAGGCTGGTAACGAAGGTAAATATCGGGTAACCACCTTGGTTACCCGATGTTTACCCTGGTTACAGTTTACCGCATCTGCCAGATGCCAGCTCCTGCTCTCTGCTCGCTTCATTTCGTCGCTCTCTCGCTGTCACACACAGCGATCTGTGCATCACAGCGGGAGAGCAACAATAAAAAAACGAACCAGGGCTGTGTGTAACGAGCAGCGATCTCACAGCAGGGGCCAGATCGCTGCTCAGTGTCACACACAGCGAGATCGCTAATGAGGTCACTGCTGCGTCACAAAAACCATGACTCAGCAGCGATCTCAGCAGCGATCTCGCTGTGTGTGAAGCACCCCTTAGGCTGGCCATAATAAAGGCCACTCTAAAATGTGCAGCTTTATCACACAGCACATTGCCATAGACACCTTCAATTTTGAGAGAGTGTGGAACTGGCATGCTGCCTGTGGGAATATCCTCCAGAGTTGTTGCCTATGAATGGAAGTTTGCCCACTGACAAACACATGAACAGTCTATAATCTTAAGGGTAGGTTAATTTTAACAGTGAGAGATAGAATATCCAAAATAAAATCCAGAAAATCACATTGTATAAATTATATACATGTATTTGCATTTTGGAGAGAGAAATGAGTATTTGATATTTCTGGCAAACAAGACAATACTTGGTGGCAAAACCCTTTTTGGGAAGCACAGCAGACATTTTTTGTAGTTGATGATGAGGTTTGCGCACATGTCAGAAGGAATTTTGGTCCACTCTTCTTTGCAGATCATCTGTAAATTATGAAGATTTTGAGGCTGTTGCTTGGCAACTCGGAGCTTCAGCTCCCTCCATTAGTTTTCTATGGGCTTAAGGTCTGGAGACTGGATAGGCAACTCCATGACCTTAACGTGCTTCTTTTTGAGCTACTCCTTTGTTGCCTTGGCTGTATGTTTTGGGTCATTGTCGTGCTGGAAGACCCAGCCACGACCTATTTTTAATGTCCTGGCGGAGGGAAGGAGTTTGTAACTCGGGATTTTACAGTACATGACTCCATTCATTGTCCCATTGATGCAATGAAGTAGTCTTGTGCAGTTAGCAGAGAAACACCACTAAAACATAATGTTTCCATCTCCATGCTTGACAGTTGGGATCGCACTCTGCTCTCACGCCAGCAACACAATCATCTGACATAAAATGCTGCCAGTGGATGCGGCCCCTGAACCGGCCACGATAGTGAACAAGGGCACGGGCCTGGGGGCCGCACGAAGCAGAGATGAGGCAGCCGAGGGAACGCAGGGCAGGTGAGAAGAATGGTGGGGGTTTTTTCTGTGTGTGTGTATGTGAAGGACGGCACATTAACCCCTTAGCGACCTATGACGTACTGGGTATGTCATGGCTCCCTGGTACTTAAGGACCCATGACATATCCAGTACATCATGGCAAAATCGTGGCCCCGGTGGCTGCAATCACTTTGCAAATACCTTAGATTCGGGGAGGTGGGGACCTCAGGAGGGGTGGTGTCTCCTCCCCGGACTTACGTAGGCTGTGATTGGCTGAGCGCGGTTCGTCAGCCAATCACAGCCACTGTAATGTTTCAGCCATTGAAAATGGTTGAAACATTGAAATCCAGCCATGGTCAGTGCAGCTATAGCACCGATCATTGGCTGGAGCTGGGTGACCTCAGTTTCACTCGCCCCCAGCTCTGATTGGAGAGACTGGCCTTGTGACCAATCTGTCCAATCACTGTGGATCTGGGGCCGGAGACCACGCCCCTCGGCTTTACTCTGGCGTCTGTGGAGTCTGCGGAGAGCGATTGGTAAATTATAGCCACTGCCCCCTATTACTACAGGATGGGGACAAAGTGTGCACATTACTATGGGATGGGGATAAGGCTGGGGACATTACTATAGTATTGGGACATTACAAGGATGGGCACAATACTATTGGATGGGGACATTATTACTATAGACTGGGGACAAGGCTGGGGACATTACTATAGGATGGGAACAAGGTGAGCACATTACTATAGGATAGGGACATTACTATAGATTAGGGTCATTACTATAGGATGGGACAGTACTATAGGATGGGGACATTACTATAGGATGGGACAGTACTATAGGATGGGGACATTACTATAGGATGGGACAGTACTATAGGATGGGGACATTACTATAGGATGGGACAGTACTATAGGATGGGGACATTGCTACAAGGGATCAAGGATGGGGAACATTACTATATATTGGGGACATTACTATAGGATGGGGACATTACTATAGATTGGGGACATTACTATAGGATAAGACAGCACCATAGGATGGGGACATTGCTATAGGATGGGACAGTACTATAGGATGGGGACATTACTATAGATTGGGGACATTACTATAGGATGGGACAGTACTATAGGATGGGGACATTGCTACAAGGAGACAAGGATGGGGAACATTACTATAGATTGGGTACATTACTATAGGATGGGGACATTACTTTAGATTGGGGACATTACTATAGGATGGGGGCATTGCAACAAGAGGACAAGGATTGACACATTACTATAGATTGGGGACATTACTATAGGATGGGGACAAGGATGAACACATCAG
Organism: Anomaloglossus baeobatrachus; assembly: GCF_048569485.1. NCBI lineage: Eukaryota > Metazoa > Chordata > Amphibia > Anura > Aromobatidae > Anomaloglossus > Anomaloglossus baeobatrachus. Next base: position 215,571,328 of record NC_134353.1, read on the forward strand.
TACAGGATGGGCACATTACGATAAGATGGGGACAAGGCTGGGGACATTACTATAGGATGGGGATAAGGATGGGCACATTACAATAACATGGGGACAAGGATGAGGCATATTACTACAAGATGGGGACATTACTTTAGGATGGGGACAAGGATGAGCACATTACTGTAGGATGGAGACTAGGATGGGGCACAATACTACAAGGGGACAAGGATGGGCACATTACAACAAGATGGGGAACATTACTAAAAGATGTTGGTCAAAATTTCTATATAGTGCTAATTGTAAGGGGTACTTTGCACGCTGCGACATCGCTAGCTGATTGTAGCGATGCCGAGCGCGATAGTCCTCGCCCCCGTCGCAGATGCGATATCTTGTGATAGCTGCCGTAGCGAACATTATCGCTACGGCAGATTCACACGCACGTACCTGCCCTGCGACGTCGCTCTGGCCGGCGACCCGCCTCCTTCCTAAGGGGGCGGGTCGTGCGGCGTCACTGAGACGTCACACGGCAGGCGGCCAATAGAAGCGGAGGGGCGGAGGTGAGCGGGACGTAAATATCCCGCCCACCTCCTTCCTTCCTCATTGCAGGCGGGACGCAGGTAAGGAGATGTTCCTCGCTCCTGCGGCTTCACACACAGCGATGTGTGCTGCCGCAGGAATGAGGAACAATATCGTACCTGTCGCTGCAGCGAAATTATGGAAATGACCGATACTACACAGATCACCGATTTTCGACGCTTTTGCAATCGTTTATCGGTGCTTCTAGGCTTTACACGTTGCGACGTCGTTACCGGCACCGGATGTGCGTCACTTTCGATTTGACCCCGACGAGATCGCAGTAGCGATGTCGCAACGTGCAAAGTACCCCTAAGACTATTAGTTACAAGAAAGGAATAAAATGTAAAAAAAAAAAAAAAAATTATATTTAAACAAAGAATGTGCATGTTTGCTATAATAAAAAAGTGAAAATGTTCAAAATCAGTGATCTAAAGGTGTGTAAAAAAAAAAAATGATTATATATGGTACCAATAAAAATGTCACTTTGTCCTGCAAAGAATGCGGCCCCCCAAATTATTTTTTTCCTCTGTGCGGCCCATATACCCAGCCGAGTTTGAGACCCCTGATCTAGACGGTCCTGCACATGTGCCTTCTTGAGCAGTGGGACTTTACGGGCACTGCAGGATTTTAAGCCATTACGGCGTAATGTGTTACCAATGGTTTTCTTGGTGACAGTGGTCCCAGCTGCCTTGAGGTCATTAACAAGTTGCCCCTGTGTAGCTTTAGGCTGATCTCTCACCTTCCTCATGATCTTGGATACCCCACAAGTTGAGATTTTGCATGGAGCCCCAGATCGATGTTGATTGACACTCATTTTGTATTTCTAACATTTTCCGTTGGTGAAATGTTTTCAGTATAAAAACGAGAGCCGACTGCCGTGAGATCAGCTGATCGCTCTCAAAAGTCGGCGGCCGGCTATTGTGAACGATCAACTGATCTCCCGACGGCTGGCTCTTATGAGAGCGATCTTTCACAATAGCTGGCCATCGGGCGATAAGCTGATCACTCACAGAAGCCGGCTGCCAGGTGATCAGATGATCATTCGGCCACCGAGAGAGAGACATTGATTTGAATGATTAAACACAAGATCTGAGCATGCGCATTGATAACAAAAGATTTCCGCTGCTCAAAAAACGTTACATGCTGCATTCCTGCCGCCTGACGGTCAGTCGTATGATCAGTCGGGCGGCGAATGCAACGCAAGGGCATCAGTCGCAATCCACCGCTCATACAAGTCTATGGGAACAACGGAATCCGCTAAACGGATTGTGTTGTTTATCAGAGAGGCGGATTGTGACTAGAGATGAGCGGTGTTCGAATCGAACTGTTCGCCAATCTCAAATTAGACCTGTTTTAGGCGATGTTTGAGTCGTTCGACGAACGACAACAATTAGCTTCAAGTTTGACAGTTCGAGGTTATGTGCGATAACGGTTTGATCACCAAAAGCGTAACTGGCTTTTCACAGTAATACTGTCATTCAATGTTAATACAGTGGAACCTTGGTTAACGAGAACAATCCGTTCTGGGAGTGTGCTTGTTAACCAAGTTACTCGTTTAGCAAAGCAAGATTTCCCATAGGAAATCATTGCAATGCAGACAATTCCTTCCACAACTTGTTAAATGTCCCATCCTGGTCCCCTATTGTGCCATTCCACACATGTGTGCCATTCCACACATGTGTGCCGCCCCCGTGTCAGCAGCCAGGCTGCTCGGATCCGGATCCGCGGTGGCTCGAGGGGCGTCCAGACCCGGGGGTCGTGCGGCAACTCAAATGAAGGGGGTATTTACAGGGGATTGTGTTTAGAGTTCGTGACGCCACCCGTGGTGTGTGGTAATGTGGAGGTACCACTGCTGCAGTTGGGAGTACCCGGGGCGATGGAGTGGGGCAGCCAGATGTTAGAACCCTCCACGGGTAGGGGGAATACCCCGGGACTCGGTGATGGTGTTCGGGGAGTGCCGTGGGAAGTGAAGGGGGTCACTTGCGTACTCACTCAGTCCAAAAAGCTGACACCGACAACTGGATAAACCAAAGTTCTGGACACCGCTGCCGCTGAGGGGAGCTAGTTTGGGTCCCGTCCCCGCTGGTGTTGCCTGGTGATCTGTGACCTTCCCCCTGGCACTGAGTTCTCTCTTCTTTTGGTCCCGGTAGCATAAAACTAGTCGGGTCCCGCTCTCCAGTGTGGCTAACTGTGGGAGCTTGCTCTCAGGGTTCACGCTTGGGATTTTCTGGACCGTTTTTGTGGAAAGTCCTATCCCCCTCGTTGCGATAGTACCCCGATTTTGGAGCTGGTGGAGAGCGGATCTTGAAGGCTCTGTTCTTGTTGGGTAAATTGTCAGGTTGCCTGAAGCTACTCCCTGACCTAGGGTCCACGTACCCCGTCGTGCCCTGGTCACATCCCGGTGATGGTACAAGGCCGCCGGCTGTCCTCAACAGTTTCGTGCCCTTGTCACGATCCCCTGTGACCAGTGGTCCAGCTCCTACTAGGCCTAGACCACCGTCTACTACCTAGTTGCTTCCAAGGAGCCCGGCTCCTGACCTCCTCTCTCCTTCACCTCCTACACTTCACTTCTCAACCTTCCAACTCTAACTCCCACTGACTGACACTCCTGACCTCCCCTTAACCAACCCCCCAAGTGGGCGACCCTATTCCACTCAGGCCGTCCACTGGTGTGTCTGGTGGGTGTGGTGCAGAGTGTACCTAGGACTTGAATTGGCTGATGTTGGCAACACCATGTAGTTGGGGACCCATAACCAAGGAGGTGATGGATATTGCACAAAAGGGCAGATTGCACAATACCCTGTGACGACCCGATAGTCCAGGGGCATCAGACATGCACAAACACACAAACACACACAAACACACACAAACATACACACACGCACGCATATTATGCTCACCTTACCTTCCGTTTCATCGCCAGCCTCCTGGGACTTGCAGTTTGCCGATACAAGATGTGTATCGGGTAACCATCACGACCGATGCCAAAACTTCCACTGTTAGAGCGCTGACGTCAAAGGCAGGAGCCGCTTGCCTCTGATTGGCCATCACGCTGCCTTTGAGTAGCGTCTGACAGAGGAAGTTCCTCCCTCGTCATGATGGTTACCCGATACACATAGTTCGCCGCTATAGGATGTGTATCGGGTAACCATCGCGACGAGGGAGGAGCTTTCTCTGTCAGACGCTACTCAAAGGCAGCGCGTTGGCCAATCAGAGGCAAGCGGCTCCTGCCTTTGATGTCGGCGCTCTGTCAGCGGAAGATCCGGCACCAGTTGCGATGGTTACCCGATACACATCTTGTACCGGCAAACTGCAAGTCCCAGGAGTTTGGCGATGGAACGGAAGGTAAGGTGAGCATAATATGTGTGTGCGCGTTTGTGTTTGTGCATGTTTGTATGTGTTTGTGTTTGCCTGCTATTGTTTTCAATGGCGTTCGAAGGTGTTCGAAAGTGTTCGACGAATGTTCATCGAACGTTCGACGAACACACCCGCCGTTCGACGAACTGAACTGAACTCGAACACTAGGGTGGTGGCTTATCTCTAATTGTGACTGATCCTAAACAATGGAAATGTGAACATAGCCTAATTGAGTCTGTCTACAGGAGTATTTTATACAGGTGACAATTTAAGACAGCTGTCTTTAATGCAGGTAATAAGTTGATTAGGAGCGTCTAAGTGGTCTGTTGGAGCCAGACCCCTTAATGGTTGGTAGGGGGTCAAATACTTATTTCTCTGTGCAAAATGCAAATAAATTTAAATAATTTATACAATGTGATATTCTGGATTTTATTTTGGATATTCTATCTCTCACTGTTAAAATTAACCTACCCTTAAAATTATAGACTGTTCATGTCTGTCAGTGGGCAAACTTACAAAATCAGCAAGGGATCAAATAATTATTTCCTTCACTGTATATAGGAGGGGAGCGAACGTGACTGACTCTTCCATAGCATGTGACGAAGGAGATTAACAAGCAATCCAGCAGAGATTAACTTTTGCTAGTCTGCCTATGAACTACAAGTCTTTGCGTCAACACCCGAGTCACCCTGCACTGATCACACACATCAGAGAAGTTAGCAGGCAGAGTGCAAGAATCTGAAGTTTCATCACCAGATCCAATGCCACCATGATAGTTGGCGATGCTTGCAAAACCCTCATTATGACATGGGGTCATTGTCAAGAGAACAACAATACCAACAAACACTTTTGCTCAGATGGCAATGTACTTTATTTAGGGCATCTGCATTGTTGGGTCTGGGGTCTCTCATCTTCCTCTTGGCAATATCCCATAGATTCTCTATGGGGTTTAAGTCAGGTGGGTTTGCTGACCAATTAAGCACAGTGATACTGTGGTTATTAAACCAGGTATTGATACCTTTGGCAGTGTGGACAGGTGTCAAGTCCTTGTAGAAAATTAAATTTCCATCTCCAAAAAGCTTGGCAGCAGAGGGAAGCATGAAGTACTCTAAAATTTCCTAGTAGACGGCTGCACTGACTTTGGTCTTGATAAAACACAGTGGAGCTACACCAGTAGATGACATATGACATGGGTCACCAAATCATCACTGATTGTGGAAACCTCACACTAGACCTCAAGCTGCTTGGATTGTGGCCTCTCCACTCTTCTTCCATACTCTGGGACACTGATTTCCAAATGAAACGGAAAATGTACTTTCATCTGAAAGCAACACCTTGGACCACTGAGCAACAGTCCAGTTCTTTTTCTCCTTGGTCCAGATAAGATGCTTCTGGCGTTGTCTATTGGTCATGAGTGACTTGATACAAGGAATGCGACACTTGTAGCCTATGTCCTGGATATGTCTGTGTGTGTTGGCTCTTGAAGCACTCCAGCAGCAGTCCACTCCTTGTGAATCTCCCCCAAATTTTTCAATGGCCTTTTATTAGCAACCCTATCAAGCCGGCGGTTATCACAGTTGCTTGTGCACCATCTTCTACCACACCTTTTCCTTCCACTCAACTTTCCATTAATATGCTTGGATAGAGCACTCTGTGAATAGCCAGCTTCTTTAGTAATGACCGTTTGTGGCTTACCTACCTTGTGGAGTGTGTCAATGACTGCCTTCTGAACATCTGTCAAGTCAGAAATCTTTCCCATGATTGTGAGCCACTGAACCAGACTAAGGGACCATTTTAAACGCTTAGGAAGCCTTTGCATGTGTTTTGTGGTAATTATTCTAATTTTCTTAGATAATGATTTCTGGTATTTCATTGGCTGTAAGCCATAATTGCAGCACCCTGGGATATGCTACCCCAGTGGTCTGCAGGATCCCAAGGCTTTCTGTAACGCCCTCTGCTGACAACTCACACCTCACACACAGGTAGGGGCACATTCCCTGAGAACTGGGCGCAGCATGTAGAGGGTTAACAGTGGGCAGATGTGAGAACCAATCCCTTAGCTGTTAGCCTGGGGAAGGGGCCTGGCTAGTGGAAAGCAACAGGGGTTGCTAGGCAGAGTAGGAGAGGAATAATGACAGTTGAAAGGAGTCAGTGAGTGAGAGGGGTGTGAGGATTGTGAGGAGACCCCAAAGGGCGACTAGGAGGTAGTAGCCTGAGGGTAGACAGAAGATCCCAGGTACTATGCACGACGGGGTACTGGACCCCAGAGTAGACGACAGCTCCAGGCGGTCTGCTGATCTAGCCGTGTGTGGTGACTTCCAGAGTACCACACCACCCATAGGCTAAGGGACACAGCCTCATATCTAAGACCCGGGAGAGGGCACCGAGAAGTAGCCTACCCCACAAGGGTCCGCGAGGCCTGTCATACTGGGCCCAAAAAAACAAAGGAGCGGAGCGCCGCAGGTCACCAACAGCTTCAGGCAAGGGGACCATCAGCTCTTCATGTGCACAGAGGACTCAACTGGGTCTCAAGTCAGCACTGGGACAAAGGAAAGTCGGTTGACCAGCTGTACCAAACTGCACTTGCAACATCCAGTGAGTAAATACCAGTTAATCTGCAATAACTGTGTCATGTCTATTACTGGTGCACCACAAGGCGCAGCACACATACATGGGACTTAAGTCCCTACTGGCGGAGAGCGCAAACACACTTGCTGCTATATCATCTGTCACTAAAACCACAGCAGCGGTGGTACACCTTATTACCGCAACCCACCAGCGGCGTCACGAGTGACATACAAAATGACCCATGTACCAAGCGCCCCCCAGGTCACAGAACCGTGCACGGCCACCTGTGACAGTAATCCCCATTATCCACCGCCCGGAACAGAGTATCCCAAGAGCCTGGGGCATGGCAGCTCTCTACATAATCATCAACATTAACCAAAATAAACTCTTGAAATAGATCACTCTGTTTGTAATGACTCTATATAATACATGTGTTTCCCTTTTTGTATTGAATTACTGAAATAAATTAACTTTTTGATGATATTATAATTTATTGAGATGCACTTGTATATTGGGAGCTTTGGAGGACTCATACTGTATGTAGGAGCTGTGGGGGACATCATACAATATATGGAAAGCTGTGAGGGCCATTATATGGTGTATAGGGAGCTGTGATGGCCATAATACTCTATCTATGATTAAGAGCCCTGATGGACTTGAAACGCGTAAGATGCACTGTATGTATCTGCACATCTGATTAACCAATATTTTTTTAATAGTATGGAATAAAGACTTGTTTCATACATTTTGCATGGGTTGCTGGATCACCTTTGTTTTTTCTGAATCTTTCTGTACTGAGGGTGTTTGGGGGCATTATGCTGTGTAAAGGAGCTATCAGGCATTATACTGTATATACTGTAGGGGGTTATGGAGACATTATAGTGTGTATAGGGGACTATGGTGCATTATACTGTATATAAGGAACTGTGGGCACAAAGAGGAATTATATTTTGTATAGGTGGCCATGGGGCTTCATAATGAGTAGAGGTGGACTAAGGGGACCTTCATACTGTGTATAGGGGGGCCATGGCATATCATACTGTGAAAAGGGAACTATAAGCATCCATGTTAAAAGTGAGGGATAAACAGATATACCATATTTACATACGTGCTAGCATGGTGATATTATGGCGCACATGGTTTCAGTAAAATACAGACTTGTTAATATTAGATTTCTTTACGTTTTTCATTCTCACAAGATATTACGGTGTTGAAGGCCGAGTTAGAGTGCCCGATAATGTTTTCATTGAAATTAGGTCAAAGAGATCTTACATGTATTCAGGTTTCTTATTTTTTTTTTTTATATATATAAAGGTCGGAGGTGAGAAATATTGGATGTGAGAGGAGGGTTGCACAATAGATGTGACGCTTCAGTGATCCAGCACATACGTCTGCACAATGGACGTCAACTTTATTAGTTGCAATTTTTTTTTAACTATTCCAAAGACAATACTAAGGACAAGGGGGCATACACTGCGAGTGGAAGAAAAGCGATTCCGACAGCTAAATAGAAAAGGGTTCTTTACAGTTAGAGCAGTCAGACTGTGGAATGCCCTACCACAAGAGGTAGTAATGGCGGATACTATAACAGCTTTCAAAAAAAGGCTGGATGATTTCCTCAGTACACACAACATTGTTGGTTATAAATGACTAAAGCGGGCTTTACACGCTACGACATCGCTAATGCGGAGTCATTGGGGTCACGGATTTTGTGACGCACATCCGGCCGCATTAGCGATGCCGTTGCTTGTGACATCGTTTAGCGATTTTGCATCGTTGCAAAACCGTGCAAAATCGCTAATCGGCGACACGGGGGTCCATTCCCAATTATCGTTACTGCAGCAGTAACGAGGTTGTTCGTCGCTCCTGCGGCAGCACACATCGCTGCGTGTGACGCCGCAGGAGCGAGGAAGCTCTCCCTACCAGCCTCCCGGCCGCTATGCGGAAGGAAGGAGGTGGGCGGGATGTTACGTCCCGCTCATCTCCGCCCCTCCGCTGCTATTGGGCGGCGGTTCAGTGACGTTTCAGTGACGTCGCTGTGACGCCGCACGGACCGCCCCCTTAGAAAGGAGGCGGTTCGCCGGTCACAGCGACGTCGCCGGACAGGTAAGTATGTGTGACGGCTCTGGGCGATGTTGTGCGGCACGGGCAGCGATATGCCCGTGTCGCGCAACAGATGGGGGCGGGTACCCACACTAGCGATATCGGGACCGATATCGCAGTGTGTAAAGTAGCCTTTAGTGACCAAATGTAGAACTGGTGGAGGAAGGTTGAACTAGATGGACCTAGGATTTTTTTCAACCTATGTAATTATGTCAAGCTACAAGGTAAATGTTAAAAAATATATGCCTGTAAAGGACACAATTGTTGTGTTACATCCATTACAATGCTATGTTGCATCAGTTACATCTCTTTCTCAAATAACAAAATCACAGAAAGCAGATAATTAGAAATTCTGTCACTGTGTTTTACTGCACTTAACTTGCACATTTTGTACTGGTGGCACCTTAAAATAGAGCAATTTTTTTATGATTTCTGCACCAAATTTACATCTCCTGGCAGAAAACCATACCAGAATAGCAGGCTGCTATTTTTAGGTTGGGGGGGCAATAACCATGGGTCTCCCCAGCCTGAGAGTACCAGCCCACAGCTGTTGGCTTTGTCATGGCTGGGTTTCAAAATATGGGGGATCGCACACCAGTTTTTTTAAATTATTTATTTAAATAATTAAAAATAAAAGCTGCATGGGGTACATCTTATTTTCATACACAGCCAAAATAAACACACGGCTGGGGGCTGCAGACTGTAGCTGCATGCTTTATCTGTGCTGGGTATCATAATGTGGGGGGACCGTTCCCCAATTGTTTTATTTATTTTTACACCACTATAGATACACAGACAGCATGTGTGATTGCAAGCAATCAGACACGCTGTCACACATAGTGGGGGCACGGTCTGACTGCAACCAGAGATGCCAGAACTGCTGGTGGGTGGGGGAAGCAGTGAATATATATGAGGGTTAATGAGAGGCCTCGTAAGTAGTGTTATATCCGCACAGGAGACTTGGTAAGTATAACGCTCGTGCTCTTATCCCCTAGCCCTTTCTACCACCATTTTAAAGCACAATATTCGGTTCCACTTATATGGGGATCGGTGTCTGGGCAGATATTCCGGACCTATTCCAGTCCCGAACTGGGTTTTCTTTTAAAATCCAGTTGGATTAGCCAATCCCAAATATCTGCGGGTCATTTTCTGAGGGTCAATTTTGATCACATTGGAAAAATCTCAGATAATAATACCCCTATAAGCATTATTGCAGCTCTTGGGTCTGATTCAACATGACAATGTGGCCCTTAAAGCAGAAAAGACTGTACACCCGATGTACAGAGTCATACAGATGACTATGGTCTTTCCATGCCCTAAGGTCTTGTACACTTGATGCATTGTTGATGCATTTATTTTAGCTTAAACAGGATCCAAAGTGAGAATTCATATTTCTTGTTTAATTTTTTTGGGGTCCACTTTATCAAACAGCTCTGAACTGGCACTGTATTAACCTGACCCTGTTCCCTTGTTTTTACTTATGTACGTATAGAGACCAGTCATAAAAATTTTACAAACCTTCAAAAGAAGAGCAACTCAGTTGGTCAATGTTAGTAGGTGGGATGATGCGGTAAATCCGCCAGACCCTTGTCAGACAATTATTTGACAAATCAATACATGAAACAGCCACTGTAACAATGTAGCAGATCACCTAGGAACAGTAATGGCAGATATTATTCACATCATTAAGTGGATTCCACAAAAAGAAATATAACGTAGTCATCTAGACCCTAATCTAGAGAGGTATGCTGAGAAACGATGAAAACAATCACAGGAAAGTCATTTCTAATATCTGCACTCTATGGTCAATGTTATGCCAATTTACATTAATTATACAAAAAAGCCTACTGACACACTAGGCACAAATGGCTGAAGCTATGAACTGAGCGTGCTTTGTGGATGGGAAGGTCCAACAAATGACATTTTCATATAAAAGAAGAAACAATATTGTAATGGAGCATGCATTTGATTGAAGAACCTGGTTATGACTTCATTACATATTTCTATAGCACTTAAGAGATTCACAGCACAAGGGTACGCTCACACAAGCGTATGAATTGGACGAGTGCAACGCGAGAAAATCTTGCATTGCACTTGGACCAATGTTATTAAAATCATGCTTCGATTGTCAGCGAGAGCCGTGACACTCGCACCCATACAAGTCTGCAATGCGATAATCACATCAGCTGACAATGGAGGAGATGGGGAGATTAACCCCTCCCTCTGCTCAGCAGCGCCTGCTCCCTCCTCCAGCTATGATCAGAACGCAGGATCCGATCACAGTTGCAATATACTCGGCTCACACTGGCAGCACAGCAGGAGCCGAGGGTCATTAACATATCACATCCGATGCACTTGTATTGGATGACATACCATCGTGTGAATCCAGCCTTATACAGATAGACACTTTTCACATTAGCAACGACACTGGTCCATATGCACTGATCCGGTCTCGGTGTCACGACACCACTCCCTACCCATTGATCCGGTCTCAGCGTCACAACGCCGCTCCGTACCCACTGATCCAGTTCACGTGCTCACCGATCGCGGCCGCTGCTCCCGCTCTTGCTCCCCTGCGTCGCTCGTGCTCACTACTCAGTGGTCCCTACGGCCTCCTGTATTTGCCTCTGGCTCCCGGGCTTCATGCATGTGTATTAGGGCGGGGCCGTGCTCACTCACCTGGTCTTATAGGGCCAGCATCCCTGGAACAGGATGTGGCTGATTGCAGGTGCAGGGTATAAAAGACTTCCTGTTACTTATGGGCGGTGCCTGATCAACGTGTTTCCATAGCTAGGTGTTCAGGTCCCTCTGTACCTTATCTCCTGTTTAACACTGTCTCTTCCACAGAGTCCGTCTGTCGCCTCAACCTGGTCCTGACTGCTGATTCCCCAGGAAGTCTCCCGGTGACTGTCTGCTGAGGATCACGCCACCTTCCATCAGCCTGTACCCGTCACCGATCCCCAACTTCACCTGGTAACATCAGCCTGCACGTCTCGCTGGACCCGGACCCCGTCTGTTGTTCCTACCCGGCACCTGAACCCGGTTCCAGTCATCCGTCCTGCCTACGGTGCTCGTTGGACTCAGAGACATTCCTGTGCAGATTCCTAAAGGACTCTTATCCTGTACCCCTAGTGTTCCGGCTACCGTGCACCTAGGCCCTCTGGTGGGGTGATCGAACAGTCCCTGTATAGGGGTTAGCTCCGGGTTGCCTCACTGGGGGAGTCTGGTGCACGGTCCAGTGAATCCACCACCAGGACGTTTCAGATTGATCAGGCCATGGATTCCGCTGGAGCACAAGCATCTGAGCTGGCTGAACTGTGACAGGAACTGGTGCGACAACGTGAAACCCTAACTCGCATACTGAATTTCCTGTCGTCTGTGGACCACCGTTTGTACGCGATACAGACCGCAACCTCGTCCTCGTCGACGCAGCAAACAGTGACTGCGTCCGAACCTGTTGTCTCCTCGGCCTCGCAACTCCGCCTCGCTGCCCTGCCTCGCTATGCGGGGGATCCCAAGACCTGCAGAGGCTTCCTGAACCAATGCTCCCTGCATTTCAAGTTGCTTACACATCTGTTTGTCTCGGACCAAGCAAAGGTGGCCTTCATGATGTCCCATCTTGAGGGAGAGGCATTGACTTGGATGAACCCCCTGTGGGAGCGAGAGGATCCAGTTACCCACGACATTCAGGAGTTTTTGGAGTCCTTTCGCCGAACCTTTGATGAGTCTGAGCGCACCGCCTCAGTGGCTTCTTCGCTTCTTCGGGTACGCCAAGGCTCCCTAACGGTTGGCCAGTATGCCATCCGTTTCCGCACGCTTGCCTCTGAACTAGGATGGAACAACGAAGCATTGTCTGCCGCCTTCTGGGAGGGTCTTTCCAGTCGCATCAAGGACGAGTTGGCAGGTCATGATGTACCAACTACCTTGGATGGCCTCATCTCTCTGGCCTCCCAGATTGACCTCCGCTTTCAAGAACGGACCAAGGAAGCGATCCGTGAGAGGAGACCGGTACGCCCTTGCTCTACTCTGAAGACCCCCGCTCCCCCACAGTTGATGTCGTCCGATCCATATACTTCCGAACCCATGCAAATGAATCGTCTGAGTCAAGCTGCACTACGCCGGGCAGAGTGGCTCGCTAAGGGTCTATGCCTCTATTGTGGGGATAACACACATCTGATCCGTTCCTGCCCGGAGAGGCCGGAACTCCCAGGCCTAGGGTTGGTGGGAACGGCCACCCTAAGCGTTAAGTCCCTTTCATCCCCGGTCACAATGACCATCCAAGTGACAGTGGAAGAGTGCCTGTTCACTGCGGAGGCATGTTTGGATTCCGGTTCTGCGGGCACTTTCATCCAACAGGCTACGGTGGACAAGTAACGGATACCTGTCATCCCGCTTTCAAAACCCCTTGTGATTGCTTCCGTGGATGGAAAACCCCTATCTGAATCTGTGTTATTTATTACCAAACCCGTGGAACTCCGTATTGGTGCTCTGCATACCGAAAAAATTACTCTATATGTCCTCCCAAAACTGGCCCACTCATTCCTGCTGGGCCTACCCTAGTTACGAGTACATGAACCTGTCGTCAGTTGGCACTCTGGAAAGATTACTCGTTGAGGCTCTTCTTGTCACGAGACCTGTCTGCAGCCAGTCCATCCATTCCCTCCGCCTCCGTCACCGGATGCTTTGTCTCGGCCCTTTGTACCTGCAGAGCAGGTGGAAGAGAAGGATCAGTCTACCGCCTGTCCTCGTGAGGTCATCTCGGTGTCTCCGGTCACAGTGTCCCAACTTCCCCCGGGAAGAACCTTCGTGGCAGCAAATGACAGACGGAGAGTACTTCTTTGGGGCCATTCCTCGAAAACGGCTGGACATGCGGTTCCGAAGAAGACTCGGTGCCTGATCACTCATCACTATTGGTGGCTGTCTCTCCACAAAGACGTTATCTCTTTTGTGTCAGCATGTCCGTTTTGTGCCTGCGACAAGAAACCCCGGCGGCTGCCCGCTGGTTCTGGTGTCCCTGCTGCTGGTGCCTCCCTTCGTGTAGATCTTAATGCTCCTCTGCTGCGCGTGTTCCCGGCCTGGCTGCGGGGAGGAGGGCCTGAGGGAGGGGATACTGTCACGCTCTTGGGGTCCCGGCAACGCTCCGTACCCACTGATTCGGTCTCGGTGTCACGACACCGGTCCATACGCACTGATCCGGTCTCGGTGTCACGACACCGCTCCTTACCCACTGATCCGGTCTCAGCGTCACGACACCACTCCGTACCCACTGATCCGGTCCACGTGCTCACCGATTGTGGCCGCTGCTCCCGCTCTTGCTCCCCTGCGTCGCTCGTGCTCACTACTCAGTGGTCCCTACGGCCTCCTGTATTTGCCTCTGGCTCCCGGGCTTCATGCATGTGTATTAGGGCGGGGCTATGCTCACTCACCTGGTCTTATAGGGCCAGCATCCCTGGAACAGGATGTGGCTGATTGCAGTTGCAGGGTATAAAATACTTCCTGTTACTTATGGGCGGTGCCTGATCAACGTGTTTCCATAGCTAGGTGTTCAGGTCCCTCTGTACCTTATCTCCTGTTTAACACTGTCTCTTCCGCAGAGTCCGTCTGTCGCCTCAACCTGGTCCTGACTGCTGATTCCCCAGGAAGTCTCCCGGTGACTGTCTGCTGAGGATCATGCCACCTTCCATCAGCCTGTACCCGTCACCGATCCCCAACTTCACCTGGTAACATCAGCCTGCACGTTTCGCTGGACCCGGACCCCGTCTGTTGTTCCTACCCGGCACCTGAACCCGGTTCCAATCATCCGTCCTTCCAGAGACATTCCTGTGCAGATCCCTAAAGGACTCTTATCCCGTACCCCTAGTGTTCCACCTACCGTGCATCTAGGCCCTCTGGTGGGGTGATCGGACAGTCCCTGTATAGGGGTTAGCTCCAGGTTGCCTCACTGGGGGAGTCCGATGCACGGTCCAGTGAATCCACCACCAGGACGTTACAGTCTCTGTCTCCATTGGATACCTATTTCAAACACACTACAGCTTATTTCAGATTAGTCAATTAATCTATCAGTAAGGCTATGTGCTCACACAGCGTTTTTTAGACGCTGCGTTTTTGTGCGTTTTTGGCTGCTAAAAACACACAAAAACGCATTAAACCGCACCCGCGACAAAAACGTGCAAAAATGCAATGGTAAAAACGCATGTGTTTTTACCGCGTTTTGGTGCGTTTTTGGCTGCGTTTTGCTGCAGTTTTGATCTCTGTGTTTTTCTGCGTTTTTCCAATGCATTGCATGGGGGGGGAAACGTAGAAAAACGCAGGAAAGAATTGACATGTCCATTATTTTTTTTAATCTCAAAAACGCAGCTTAAAAAAAAAATTGTGTGCGGACAGCAAAAATGAAAACTCATAGGCTTTGCTGTGGAAGCAAAGTCATACAGTTTTGAGCCAAAAAACGCACCCGAAAAACGCGCAAAAATGCCGTGAAAAACGCACTGTGCGCACATAGCCTAAAGGTGGAATAACAGACAAATTCTGTGCAGATGTTGCCCCTGGTCACAGGGCGGAATGGTGGCTCAGTGCTTACCACTGCAGCCTTGCAGTGCTGGGGTCTGGGGTTCGAATCCATCATATACAACACCTGCAAGGAGTTTGTATGTTCTCCCAGTATTTGCGTGGGTTTCCTGCAGGTTCTCTGGTTTCCTACCACATTCCAAAGACATACAGATAGGTAATTTAGATTGTGAGCCCCAATGGGGACAGTGTGTATGACAGTATGGAAAGCGCTGCAGAATATGTTTGCGCTATATAAAAATAAAGATTTATTTATTTACATATGAACCCAGGATGCCTGTGTTGCAGGATAGTAGTGCCAACGCTTGAATTACCATGCTGAATTAGGACACTCTCACATTTTTGGTTGCTCACATTGTGTTGAATAACTCTGCCAGTATAGACAGCACAATGCGGGACGGACAATAGCGCAATTAGGCCTTAACTGCGTGGTAGCTGCAGTAGACCAAAACCAGGAATTGTTCACCTGGTAAGGTTATGTGAAGAAAGTGAACACAGCTGCTGCAGCCCCTGAAAAATCAGAATAGCTGCCAATGGATAGGAGGGGTTTACATCCATGCTGCCGTGGGTAAGGAATAAAGGCAGGATTTATTCAATGCTTTCGGAGTGGAAACTCCTTCATCAGGATATCACAATTTGCCTTCATGTCTTAGGCCTGCGACACACATCCGTGCCGCCGGCACGTGTTTGTCAATTTTTACACGTCCCGGCGGCACGGAGCCACGTTAAGCAATGCTACCCTATTGTAGCAGGCACACACACGTAAAACCACACGGAACGTGTGTCCATGTGTGTTTGTACATGTGTGCGTTTTTCTAAACGCTGACATGTCAGTGTTTTCTCCCGCAGCACGGGTGTCACATGGCCCGCACCCGTACCACACGGGTGTAGTGTGGATGCGGTCCCGTGTGACACGCGCCGGAGAAAACACATGTGTCAGTGAAAAAAAAACAAAACCTTAACTCACCTTCTCCTGCCCTCCTGTCTCTGCCGCTGCTGCCACTTGCTGCCAACCGCCGCTCATTATTCTCATTTAATATTCACTTCACTGCCTGCCAGCAGCAGCAGCGAGGAGACGGCAGGGCTAGAGACCGAAGATCAGCACCATGGACAGCAGGAAGGACCAGGTGAGTATGTAAATTACCGGTTCTACGTGTGCTATCGCGGATAGCACACGTAGAACACACGTGGCCCGCACGTACCAGAGACACGTACTTACCTGCACGCAACACGCAGGGGAAATACGTGTTACGCGGCACGTGCGTGAATTTCACGTGAGTGTGGCAGAGGCCTTACGCACGGCAGCACGGATGTTAACCCCTATTATCCACTGACAGCTTGGTTGGTTTGCGTGAAAAGGTTGCAGCTAAAAGTGATCTCAGCAGCTGATGCCGTCTATACAGGCAGAAACACTCCAGACAACAACAGACTTTTGGACCAGCCCCTGAGACTCAGCGCTACACTTAGGCAGGGAGTTTAATGCAATATTATTTTTTTTTTTTACTAATTGGACTTATAGGAAAAACTTTTCTGAAAGTGGATATAGCCTTTAAATGTAACCTATATCACCACTGCAGTATCCAGATATTGAAATGATTGCTACCATATCTAGTGATTCTTGCTTTCACACAGCAGCACCTGGCACCTGGACATATTAAGTAATGAAAGTATATGTATCCTATTAATACTAATGGAATATATAGCTGATTAGGCTGTATACATTATGAGATATATGGTAAGGTGGATATTGAACAGATTGCACAGCTGTAATATAGAATATGTAAATATGTGTGTTATTACTTTTGATTTCTACTCGGAATTTGCAGTTATGTGGAGATGATCAGTTTAATACATGTTATAAAATCTTTCATCAGTCCATAATGTTATTTATCGCTGAATCATCCTCTTGAATTTGAATACAATTTTGTTTTTTTCAACATATTCACACATTCTCATTGGGTTTTGTATATGTCAGTATAAGGGCTTCTCGATGACCCAGGCAGCTTTCAGTAGACTTGTACACAGTACACCTGAAAGACCAAGCAGATCAGTTGGCTGAGTTGTCAGAAACTAAAATATGTATCAAAAGTAAAGGGTACTTTACATGCTGCGATATCGGCACCGATATCGCTAGCGAGCGTACCCGCCCCTGTCGGTTGTGCGTCACGGGCAAATCGCTCACCATGGCGCACATCATCGCTAACACCCGTCACACGGACTTACCTTCCCTGCGATTTCACTTTGGCCGGCAAACCGCCTTCTTTCCAAGGGGGCGGTTTGTGCGACGTCACACGGCAGCCGTCCAATAGCACAGGAGGGGTGGAGATGCTACATGCCGCCCACCTCCTTCCTTCCTCATTGCCGGTGGACGCAGGTAAGGAGAGGTTCGTCATTCCTGCAGTGTCACACACAGCGATGTGCGCTGCCGCAGGAACGACAAACAACATCGTACCTGCAGCAGCAACGATATTTGGGAAAGGAGCGGCGTGTCAACGAGCAACGATTTTTCACGTTTTTGTGCTTGTTGATCGTCGCTCCTTGGTGTCAAACGCTGCGATGTCGCTAACGACACCGGATGTGCGTCACTAACGACGTGACCCCGACGATATATCGTTAGCGATGTCGCAGCGTGTAAAGAACCCTTAAGAATACTTCATAGCTACTTTCAGTGGCTTTATTTTAGAAAGTGTTAGGTTCACTTGGTGAGGTGGATACTCCAAGCTCAAGGTCCCAGTGGGCACACAGGCCATGGGTGTTAGTGCTGCAGGCAAGTAAGGCACGTGGGAAAAGGGTAGTAGAGGTACAGGATGCCGCAAGCAGGTAGGAGACTAGGAAGCAGGTAGCAAAGGTACTGGAGGGTGCAAGCAGACTACTTTCGGGCCGCTCACTCTTCTCCCAGAGCCATAGCTTCCAGTAGCCTCATACATATTCACTGCTTCTGCCGCCCACTGTGATTGCTTGCAGTCAGATGCACCCCCAGCCTGTATGACAGCATATGGCTGCTTGCTATCACAGATGCTGGCTGTGGATCACTATCGTGGTATAAAAATAAAAAAATAAATAAATTGGCTTAGGGTTCCCCCATATTATGATACCCAGCCATGGTAAAGTTATCTTGGCTGTGTATCAAAATAAGAGAAACCGCTGTGGAGACACGGGGCTCAGTGGGTGCTATTGTCCGCTGGCCCAGCCGCCTTTAGAAAGACAGCGTGGCTCAGAGCTCATCCCAACTGAACGCACGACTTCCTTAACCGTGGGCGGAACACTACACAGACAACACAGGGTGAGGGAATCACAATATTAAGACTTTCTTGGATCCCCAAAATATTAACGGCACATAACACATAACCAGCAAAACACACAAATGTAACAGGCAACAGAGTCTCACCCTTCCGCTGGCTCACCAGGGATTTAGAATTTCCATGCCTCAGAGGTTCCAGGGCTATTTACTCCAATCCAGCAGCACCCCCCGCTTTTGGCGGGTACCCACCGAGAATGGAATAACGCCAGATTTAGGAAGCAGGCTGAGGTCTGCAAAGTCTGTACCAGGTGACTGAATTGTCCCAACCTGGGTTTCCTTCTTAAGTAGTCTCTGGTTTGAAGTCATGTAGCCAAGTGTTCCTCTAGTCGGAGCCAAAGTCCCTAGACCGAGTCCACAAGGTATCCTGATCCTCTAGCCAGCTCCTAAGAGCTTAGACTGGATCATGCAAAATCCATCAACCATCTGGTGACTTCAAGAAGTCACCTTTTATAGCCATAGCCTTCCCTTAGTATATACTGTGCCCTTATCGGATTGGTTGTACAAGGTTGCTTCTCTTATTGGATGAATTTCAAGCTGCATGGACAATGTTTATTTAAATGATGTGAATAGAAAGACTGAGGATTTTTACATGAAGTCTGCAAGTCACAGACTAGACAATGGCTACTAAGGTACTATACATTAGATTAGCAATACACAACTACATTACAATGATTGCTCGGAAGGGTCTGGTCCCAAACAATAGTTTAGCAAACATGAGTTAACACACAAAAGAACAATACGTCTGGCTGAATTTTAAGAAACTTTAACCCATGCTAGGCATTGGGTGTCCATGTCGTCACATTCCTCCCCCTTCTTAATATTAGCCAGAGAGGATGGGCTTCCGATCACCCTTCTCCTCTTGACGGCATTGTCCTTTTTAATGGTGAGGTCAGCAACAGAGGCTGGCATCTATACACCTCCCCCTGATTACCTCCCCCAGGTTGAGCAGCCATATTGCAGAGAAGCACTAAGGTGGGGTCCGTGAGTTGGGCTTCCCTGAATTCCTTATGATCTATCTCCCCCCAGTCAATGGCCACAGTTGGGTCTGAGGTACTCACATTCGTTGCATCTGAGGAGGAGGCTGAAGAATGAGGAGGAGGGTTCCCCTCGGATGGGTTGGTAGAAACATCTGCACAAGGATGGTGTTTGGCTTGGCTGCGGGTGATGGCGGTAACAAACTGGCTGGATGGTCCTTGTCCTAGGTCATTCTCCAAAATGACTGGTGTGAGCAGGTAATCCACAAGCCCCACTTTCACTTCCCTCTGGGTGGTATCCGAAACAACAGGCTTGGTGGGGCCATCTATGAACCCCACTTCAACTTCCTCCTGGCTAGTCCCCGAAACAACAGAAGTGGGGAGACCATCCATGAGCCCTACACCAACTTCCTCCTGGTTAGTCCCCGAAACAACAGGTGTAGGGAGGCTGTTCATAAGCTCCATATGGACATCTTCCTGGTCAGACCCCAAAATAACAGGGGTGGGGATGCTGTTCATAAGCTCCGCCTTGCTCTGGTCAGTCTCCACAATGACAGGTATGGGGAGGCTGTTCACAAGTCCCACATCGATCGCTTCCTGGTTGGTCCCCAAAATATCAGGTGTGGGGAGGCTGTCCACAAGTCTCACATCAACCTCTTCCTGGTCATTTCCCAAAATAACTGGTGTGGGGACGGTGTCCATAAGCTCCACATCAGCCTTGCTCTGGTCAGTCTCCACAATGACAGGTATGGGGAGGCTGTTCACAAGTCCCACATCGATCGCTTCCTGGTTAGTCCCCAAAATACCAGGTGTGGGGAGGCTGTTCACAAGCTCCACCTCGACCTCTCCCTGGTCGGTCCTTAGGTCCAACTGCACACATGCCAGAGGGATGTCCGAGCGCTGGCCCCCAGCAAGGGTGATGGTCACTTGGCAGCCAGGTAAATGATGTTCTGTGGGAACAATATTTGGGCTGACCAGGGTGATGGAAGATCCAGTGTCTCGAAGTCCCTGAGCCTGTATATCACCGACCTTAACCGTCTGGATGTGGGGATGGAGGTTGGCTGGTGTACGGTGTCCGGCCTGCCGTAGGGTGTGGACTGGGTAAACCACTTCCTCAGCTATTGGTGTTTCTCGGGAGTAGCATTCCTCAGGTCTCGTTGGTTCATCTCGGCATATGTTGACTGGTTGAACTGGCAGACGGGCTCCAAGCATGCCATGTCTGTTTTGGAGACAATCTTTATCGATATGTCCATGGCGCCCACATGTATAACAGCGCCGTAGATTGGGCAAGTCACAGGCCCTGTTTGTAGACCTTTGTTTTGGTGCAGCTTCTGCTGGGTAGTGGGACCATCCTTCTCGAGCGGCTGGTGTTAGCAGTACGGCAGCTGGAACTCCATAAACATATTCCAGAACACAAGCCCTCTCTTCTCTTGAGGATTTAGACCCCAATGCAGCCAACAACGCTGTGGCTTGGGCCATTTTGGACCAAGTTGTTTACCGATTGTCACTAGATCCATGATGTGGCACATAGTTTAAATCCTCTGGGTCAATATCGGTAGGATCCTCATCGTCCTCTGCATCATTCTGGGCATCCCAACGGACTAATTTCCGGATCAAGTCCGACCGAGTGTCAGCGTTCCTGTAGTCAATCTTTCGCATCTGGCACAAATCCTGTAGCATCCATTTACTGCTGCGGTCGTAACTCCTCTCTGGTCCTTGTCCCATGGCTGAGCTGGTGGGGTTGGACATGGCAGCGTCCGAAACCTGAATGCCTCCCATATGGCCTGCTGGGTATGCTTATGTGCCTCCCTGGTTGTTGAGCCCTGGACAGAGTCCGCGAACAGCAGTCATCTGCAGCTCCCCTGGGTAAACCAGGCTGAGTAGTATCCCACCACTGCCACCAATTGTGGAGACACGGGGCTCAGTGGGTGCTATTGTCTGCTGGCCCAGCCGCCTTTAGAAAGACAGCGTGGCTGAGGGCTCATCCCAACTGAACGCACGACCTCCTTAACCGTGGGCGGAACACTACTCAGACAACACAGGGTGAGGGAATCACAATATTAAGACTTTCTTGGATCCCCAAAATATTAACGGCACATAACCAGCAAAACACACAAATGTAACAGGCAACAGAGTCTCACCCTTCCGCTGGCTCACCAGGGATTTAGAATTTCCATGCCTCAGAGGTTCCAGGGCTATTTATTCCAATCCAGCAGCACCCCGCTTTTGGCGGGCACCCACCGAGAATGGAATAACACCAGATTTTGGAAGCAGGCTGAGGTCTGCAAAGTCTGTACCAGGTGACTGAATTGTCCCAACCTGGGTTTCCTTCTTAAGTAGTCTATGGTTTGAAGTCATGTAGCCAAGTGTTCCTCTAGTCGGAGCCAAAGTCCCTAGACCGAGTCCACAAGGTATCCTGATCCTCTAGCCAGCTCCTAAGAGCTTACACTGGATCATGCAAAGTCCATCAACCACCTGTTGACTCCAAGAAGTCACCTTTTATAGCCATAGCCTTCCCTTAGTATATACTGTGTCCTTATCGGATTGGTTGTACAAGGTTGCTTCTCTTATTGGATGAATTTCAACCTGCATGGATAATGTTCATTTAAATGATATGGATAGAAAGACTGAGGATTTTTACATGAAGTCTGCAAGTCACAGACTAGACAATGGCTACTAAGATAATTTACATTAGATTAGCAATACACAACTACATTACAATGATTCCTTGGAAGGGTCTGGTACCAAACAATAGTTTAGCAAACATGAGTTAACACACAAAAGAACAATACGTCTGGCTGAATTTTAAGAAACTTTAACCCATGCTAGGCATTGGGTGTCCATGTCGTCACAACCGCATGCAGCTTTTTTTTATTATTTATTATTTAATTATTTAAATAAATAATTTTTAAAAAACAGTGTGCGGTCCCCCACAGTTTTGATACCCAGCCATATTAAAGCCCAAAAGCTGTGAGCTGGTATTCTCAGGCTCGGGACACTCATGCTTACTGGACCCCCACCCTAAAAATAGAAGCCTCCCAGGATTGTTGCATCCATTAGATGTGACAATCCAGAAACTTTACCTGGCTTTTCCCAATTGTCCTGGTGCGGTGGCAATCGGGGTAATAAGGGGTTAATAACAGCCCACAGCTGCCACTAAGCCCTAGATTAGTAATAGGAGGCATCTATGAGATCCCCCTCATTGCTAATCTGTAAGTGAAAAGAAATAAACACAAACACTGGAAAAAAATCCTTTATTTGAAATAAGATACAAAAAACCACCCTCTTTCACCAATTTATTAACCCCCAAAACACCCAGGTCCAACGTACTCCACACAAGATCCCATGATTATTCCAGCTCTGCTACAAGTGAGAGGGCACGGCCATAGAACATGACTACTCACTGTGAGCTTCAGGCAGAGAATGAACCGTGAGATGAGTGGTCATGTCAATCAGGTTAGTTGCAGTCACAGCTGGAGATTTTCATGGCCCTCCACCTGTGATTGCAGGTAACCTGACCTCAGGTGACCTCAGTAAAGTCAGTTCACAGAGCTGCATCTCCTGGCAGAAAACCGCGTTATTTTTTCAAGAGACGCAGGTTTGGTGCTAAAATTTCAACAGCATATTCCTGCACCTAATCTATATCTCCTGGAAAAAACGCATCACAACATCATGCGATATTATGCAGTAGTGATGCATTTTTGTTACCAGGTGTAGATTGGCTGCAGGAATATGGTGTAAAACTTTCAACAACAAATTTGCACTCTTGGCCCAAATATTCAATAAAACAATTTTCACACCGTTTCACTGCAGTTTTCTGCCAGAAGGTGCAAAGTTGGTGCTGAAATCTGGTGCAGACATTTCAGCACCAAATTTGCACCTCCTTGCAGAAAACTACACTGAAAATGCGTCCAAACCTTTCTTTTTGCATTTTTGGGCCGGGACAAGAGATGCAAATATGGTGATTAAATTTTTACACCATATTCATGCACCCAACCTACACTTCCTGGCAAAAAAAGTATCAAAACCACGTGCAGTAGTGATGAGATTTATTTTTTTTTGCCAGGAGCTGTAGGTTGGGTGCAGGAATATTTTGTAAAAATTTCAGCACCAAATTTGCATCACTTGGCAAAGAAACAGTGGTTTTCTGCCAGGAGATGTAGGTCTGTGAACTCAGGTACCACACCTGAGGTGAGGTCACCACTGAGTTTAATGAGGTCACCTGAGGTCAGGTTACCTACGATCACAGGTGAAGGACCTTGGGAATCTCCAGCTGTGACCGCAAATAACCTGAGTGAGGTCACCATTCATCGCTGTGGCTGAGTCTCTGTCTGAAGCTCACAGCGGGAAGCCATTGTTCTATAGCTGCAGATTGTGCCATTAGATGCAGTAGAGCTGACATCATCGTGGGAACTCATGTGGATAATGTCAGACCTGGGTGCTTTGAGGTCTATAAATTGGTGAAATAGGGTGGGTTTTTTGAATTTTACTTCAAATAAAGGATTTTTTCAGTGTTTGTGTTTACTTCTTTTCACTTACAGATTAGTAATGACGCCTCCAGATGCCTTCCATTACTAATCTAGGGCTTAGTGGCAGCTGTGGCTGTTATTAACCACTTATTACCCCGGTTACCATCACACCAAGACTGTTAATATGATCGCAGCATTCAGGAGGCAGGGAGAGGAATCACCTAATTCTCCCTTACGATTGGGTCCCTGTCGGCAATCACAGGGACCTGATTGCTGCCATTGCAACCCAGTGTTGTCACCATGATGACTCCAGCTTACTAACAGATATAATCCACTGCATTGGTCAAGCTCGAGCACTGCAGTGGATTATATCCGCAGGAAAAATACACAAAAATAATTGACACGCTGCTTCTTTTTTCTGCACCAAAATCTGCAAGGAAAAAATCTGCAGTATATGAACAGCAATTCAGGATTCTCATAGACTTTTCTGGGATGCATTTGTCCTTGCAGTATTGATTAAAATCTGCAAGAAAAAAAACGCATGAAAAAAAATGCAGCATGGGCACACAGCCATATACAGTGCCTACAAGTAGTATTCAACCCCCTGCAGATTTAGCAGGTTTGATAAGATGCAAATAAGTTAGAGCCTGCAAACTTCAAACAAGAGCAGGATTTATTAACAGATGCATAAATCTTACAAACCAACAAGTTATGTTGCTCAGTTAAATTTTAATAAATTTTCAACATAAAAGTGTGGGTCAATTATTATTCAACCCCTAGGTTTAATATTTTGTGGAATAACCCTTGTTTGCAATTACAGCTAATAATCATCTTTTATAAGACCTGATCAGGCTGGCACAGGTCTCTGGAGTTATCTTGGCCCACTCCTCCATGCAGATCTTCTCCAAGTTATCTAGGTTCTTTGGGTGTCTCATGTGGACTTTAATCTTGAGCTCCTTCCACAAGTTTTCAATTGGGTTAAGGTCAGGAGACTGACTAGGCCACTGCAACACCTTGATTTTTTCCCTCTTGAACCAGGCCTTGGTTTTCTTGGCTGTGTGCTTTGGGTCGTTGTCTTGTTGGGAGATGAAATGACGACCCATCTTAAGATCCTTGATGGAGGAGCGGAGGTTCTTGGCCAAAATCTCCAGGTATGCCGTGCTATCCATCTTCCCATGGATGCGGACCAGATGGCCAGGCCCCTTGGCTGAGAAACAGCCCCACAGCATGATGCTGCCACCACCATGCTTGACTGTAGGGATGGAATTCTTGGGGTCGTATGCAGTGCCATCCAGTCTCCAAACGTCACGTGTGTGGTTGGCACCAAAGATCTCGATCTTGGTCTCATCAGACCAGAGAACCTTGAACCAGTCTGTCTCAGAGTCCTCCAAGTGATCATGAGCAAACTGTAGACGAGCCTTGACATGACGCTTTGAAAGTAAAGGTACCTAACGGGCTCGTCTGGAACGGAGACCATTGCGGTGGAGTACGTTACTTATGGTATTGACTGAAACCAATGTCCCCACTGCCATGAGATCTTCCCGGAGCTCCTTCCTTGTTGTCCTTGGGTTAGCCTTGACTCTTCGGACAAGCCTGGTTTCGGCACGGGTGGAAACTTTCAAAGGCTGTCCAGGCCGTGGAAGGCTAACAGTAGTTCCATAAGCCTTCCACTTCCGGATGATGCTCCCAACAGTGGAGACAGGTAGGCCCAACTCCTTGGTAAGGGTTTTGTACCCCTTGCCAGCCTTGTGACCCTCCACGATCTTGTCTCTGATGGCCTTGGAATGCTCCTTTGTCTTTCCCATGTTGACCAAGTATGAGTGCTGTTCACAAGTTTGGGGAGGGTCTTAATTAGTCAGAAAAGGCTGGAAAAAGAGATAATTAATCCAAACATGTGAAGCTCATTGTTCTTTGTGCCTGAAATGCTTCTTAATACTTTAGGGGAACCAAACAGAATTCTGGTGGATTGAGGGGTTGAATAATAAATGACCCTCTGAATAAACTTTTCACAATTTAAAAAAAAAAAAGAAATAACAGGGTGATCTACAGTCCAAATGTCACAATGCCAAGTTAATTCCGAATGTGTAAACCTGCTAAATCTGCAGGGGGTTGAATACTACTTGTAGGCACTGTAGTTGTATATGGGGTCCTAGACTTTCCCTTGAGACTGTTCACTGCTCTGTGCACAGTATGAAACAAAAGGTTTTTGGCAGTGGGGGATCACAACAACCCAGTCATCCACCAGTCTGCATGGCATTTTAGGCTTCGTGGCAGATTAAAAAAAAAATAAAAAAAAAGTGTAAGTATGGTAATAGTGCAAATGCGTTATATTAACTTTAATTACAGCCAATGTTATGGCCAAGAGTTGCTTTACCAATTCTGAAGGCCTCAGAGCTGAAATCTGCTAATATATGATGCCTCATGTCTGCACTAAGCTGCTCATCGCCATTATTACTACACTTTTATATGGTGATAGGTAATCTTGGAGGAAACTTCATCCTGGTAAATTGTCGGGTTTTATTTTAATTGATCATATGGAAGTTATTCCAATTTCTCTGTCCTGATGATAAAACTTATTTTGTCAGAGAACAAATTGTTAGTCTGGGTTTAGGTGCTACAAGTTTGATTAATATGAGGATTGTGAACCATTGTGCTTATATGCCTGTTATTTCTACTACGATGCAATGTACTTTATAGCACTAAGCACCATTTGACATTGTGATGCCAGTCATTTGTATGCTGACGATAGATAAGGACTGTTAACATGCAGTGATCGCCACAATTTTGCTTGTCTTATGAGATAAATATTTGTTGTCAGATTAATTTCCATTGCGATGGAAGCAAGTTGAAAACAATCGACACAGGTCATTTACAAGAATGAATTATCACTAGATGGGATTGTAACTAATCAGATCACATGAAAAATCATATTGTGTAATCCTAAATTAAAGCTAGTTATACACAGGTCAAGCAGGGTAGCCTTTCTGATTTATTTATTTCTTCATTGGACAACAAATGCACAAATTAAAAAATCCAAATAAATGATACAACTGAGCTACGTCCATTGCTCAACATACTGCTATACATTTTAGACACAATACACATTTTGAGTGAGTATTTACTGTGCAATGCATGTAAAATGATTATATTTACACACCATAGTCCAGTCAAGTTTCTCTGGCTCAATAAAATAACAGAGGTATTTTTTGGAGGGTGGACAAAGATGAAAATTCCTTTATATTTTCCTAATCATAGTGACATTGGTTGATAAATGTGCCCATATTATACATATGTGGTCAAAATTGTTGGTACCCCTCATTTAATGAAAGAAAAATCCACAATGGTCACAGAAATAACTTGAATCTGACAAAAGTAGTAATAAATTAAAAAAAATCTATAAAAATGAACAAATGAAAGTCAGACATTGCTTTTCAACCAGTAAAGTAAACCCCAGCACTCAAAATGAAGACAAAAGGGGAATTATGCATAAGTGGATTTATTGACTGACACACTGCAAAAGGAACCTACCAGAGCAACAGCACCAATGTTTCGGCATAGAGCCTTTCTCAAGGTTGTTGCTTCACTGGTCAGAGTAAGGAAGCACGGGTCACATAGGACAACCGGAGGTTTGCAAATAGAGGTAAGGTTCCACACATTTTGCAGGGTATGCTCGTAGATGAAGGGGTGACAGGATCACTATGTGAGGTGAGAGGACGCCTGCAGTGGGGATCCGGAGCTAGCACACGTGGCAAGGAGAGAGGCTGCAGCCGCTCTTCTCGCCGTCAGCCTCTCTCCTTGCCACGTGTGCCAGCTCCGGATCCCCACTGCAGGCGTCCTCTCACCTCACATAGTGATCCTGTCACCCCTTCACCTACGAGCATACCCTGCAAAACGTGTGGAACCTTACCTCTATTTGCAAACCTCCGGTTGTCCTACGTGACCCGTGTTTCCTTACTCTTGGTGCTGTTGCTCTGGTTAGGTTCTTTTTGCAGTGTGTCAGTCAATAAATCCACTTATGCATAATTCCCCTTTTGTCTTCATTTTGAGTGCTGGGGTTTACTTTACTATATGATTCTTTATCCCCAAAGCACCTCTAGTGTATGTGGTAGAGCCTGTAATTCCTATATATTGGTATTGCTTTTCAACCATGCTTCTACAGAATTTTTAAAAAAATAAAACTCATGAAATAGGCCTGGACAGAAATGATGGTATCCCTAAAACTAATGTGACTAAAGGCACATGTTAAATATCAAGGTGTGTCCACTAATTAACATCACTAGCATCACAGGTGTGTACAATCTTGTAATCAGTCAGTGGACCTGTATATAGGGCTACAGATACTCACTGTGCTGTTTGATGACAGTACCACACTCAACATGGACCAGAGGAAGCAAAGGAAAGAGTTATCTCAGGAGATTAGAAAGAAAATTATAGACAAGCATGTTATCTACAAGCAGCTTGATGTTCCTGTGACTACAGTTGCACATATTATTCAGAAATTTAAGATCCATGGGACTGTAGCCAACCTCTCTGGACGTGGCCGCAGAGGAAAAATTGATGAGTAATCAGAGACAAATAATACGAATGGTAACAAAAGAGCTCAGAAAAACTTCAAAAGAGATTAAAGGTTTACTTAAAGCTCTAGGAACATCAGTGTCAGATCGCACCATCCATTGTTGTTTGAGCCAAAGTGGACTTCATGGGAGACGATCAAGGAGGACACCATTGTTGAAAATAAAATCATAAAAAAGCCAGACTGGAACTTGCCAAACTACATGTTGACAAGCCACAAAGCTTCTGGGAGAATGTCCTATGGACAGATGAGACAAAAATGGAACTTTTTGGCAAGGCACATTGGCTCTATTTTCACAGACAAAAAAATGAATCAAGAAAAGAACACTGTCCCTACTGTGAAACATGGAGGAGGCTCTGTTATGTTCTGGGGCTGCTTTGCTGCATCTGGCACATTGTGTCTTGAATCTGTGCAGGGTACAATGAAATCTCAAAACTATCAAGGAATTCTGGAGAGAAATGTGCTGCCCAGTGTCAGAAAGCTTGGTCTTAGTAGCAGGTCATGGGTTTTGCAAGAGGATAATGACCCAAAACACACAGCTAAAAACACAGAAGAATGAAGAGTAAAGCATAGGACTATTCTGAAGTGGCCTTCCATGAGCCCTGACCTAAATCCTATTGAACATCTTTGGAAAGAGCTGAAATATGCCGTTTACAACCTTCAAACACAAGATAACTGAAGCAGTTTGCTCTTGAGGAGTGAGGCAAAATACCTGTCGAGAGGTGCAGAAGTCTCATTGACAGTTAAAGGAATTGTTTGATTGCTGTGATTGCCTCAAAAAGTTGTTCAACAAAATATTAACCCCTTCAGCCCCGGGGCACTTTCCGTTTTTGCGTTTTTGTTTTTTGCTCCCCTTCTTCCGAGAGCCGTAACTTTTTTATTTTTCCGTCAATCTTGCCATATGAGGGCTTGTGTTTTGCGGGACAAGTTGTACTTTTAAATGAAACCATAAGTTTTACCATAT
Organism: Anomaloglossus baeobatrachus; assembly: GCF_048569485.1. Lineage (NCBI taxonomy): Eukaryota > Metazoa > Chordata > Amphibia > Anura > Aromobatidae > Anomaloglossus > Anomaloglossus baeobatrachus. The sequence continues at coordinate 215,600,759 of NC_134353.1, forward strand.
GGTGTACTGGAAAGCAGCAAAAAAATTCCAAGTGTGGAAAAATTGCAAAAAAAGTGTGATGGCACAATAGTTTTTGGGATGTTTTATTCACGGTGTTCACTATATGGTAAAACTGATGTGTGGGTATGATACCTGAGGTCGGTGCGAGTTTGTAGACACCAAACATGTATAGGTTTACTTGTATCTAAGGGGTTAAAAAAAATTCACAAGTTTGTCCAATAAAAGTGGCGCACGTTTTGCGCCATTTTCCAAAACACGTAGCGTTCTTATTTTTTGGGATCTATGGCTCAGTGACGGCTTATTTTTTGCGTCTCGAGCTGATGTTTCTAATGGTAGCATTTTTGCGCAGATGCTACGTTTTGATCGCCTGTTATTGCATTTTGCGTAAAACTTGCGGCGACCAAAAAACGTAATTTTGGCGTTTGGAATTTTTTTGCCACTACGCCGTTTACCAATCAGATTAATTGATTTTATATTTTGATAGATCGGGCATTTCTGAACGTGGCGATACCAAATATGTGTATATTTATTTATTTTTTAACCCTTTAATTTTCAATGGGGGGAAAGGGGGGTGATTTGAACTTTTAGGTTTTTTGTTTTTTTTTAATTTTTTAAAACTTTTTTTTTACTTTTTTTATTTTATTTTACTAGTCCCCCTAGGGGGCTATAGCGATCAGCAATCCGATTGCTGATCGCTATCTGCTGATCACAGCTATACCGCTGTAATCAGCAGATTCAGTCACTTTCTTTCTTCCTCTGGTCCGTGCCGAGGAAGAATGAAAGTGAAACTTCTTAGCACCAGGCGTCATCACATGACCCTGTGCTACGATGGCAACCACCAAACGTCACGTGATCACTCACGTGACGTCCGGAGGGGGCGGCGGTAAGAAAAAAAGATGGCCGCGCGCATATAGATCTCGCTGCCAGACTTTGGCAGCGAGATCTAAGGGGTTAATGTTCCGGGTGGAATGCGATTCCACTCGGAACATGTAGGCACACATGTCAGCTGTTGAAAACAGCTGATATGTGTGCCGATCCACGCCGCCTGGCCGCGGCAGGGGGCGGGGATTACCGGGACACGATCCATGACGGAAAGATCCGTCCATGGTCGTGAAGGGGTTAAAGGGGTTGTCCGACATAACAAAAATTTTTGAGTTTAAGCTAATCTGTGCTGTATTGTCATATAAAACACCCCTACATTGTTATTTTTTGTTTTCTAACTTTTGTTCCTCTTGAATTATCCCTTTATTCTCTGCAGCTCCTTGTTTACATTCAGCACAAACAAACTGACCACTTCCTGTGCTGAACCTCCCAGTCACAGCTGGCACCGCCCGGCCTCAGTGTCCAGCCCCACCCCAGTGTCCAGCCCCACCCTCTGCCCGCCCCCTGCACACACATTCCCTGTCAGTATATTCTGCCCCAGCACCTGACCTGCTATCACTACAGCATTGCAAATAACAGCCCCACATCGGGCTCTGCACCCCACACCACATCAAGCTCTGCACCGCATACACAAATCAGGCTCTGCACCGCACACACATCAGGCTCTGCACCGCATACACACATCAGGCTCTGCACCGCATACACACATCAGGCTCTGCACTGCATACACACATCAGGCTCTGCACCGCATACACACATCAGGCTCTGCACCGCATACACACATCAGGCTCTGCACCGCATACACACATCAGGCTCTGCACCGCATACACACATCTGGCTCTGCACCGCATACACATCGGGCTCTGCACCGCATACACACACCAGGCTCTGCACCGCATACACATAGGGCTGTGCACCGCACACACACACATCAGCCTCTGCACCGCATACACACATCGGGCTGTGCACCGCACACATACACATCAGGCTCTGCACCGCATACACACATCGGGCTCTGCACTGCATACACACATCAGGCTCTGCACCGCATACACACATCGGGCTCTGCACCGCATACACACATCTGGCTCTGCACCGCATACACACATCGGGCTCTGCACCGCATACACATCAGGCTCTGCACCGCATACACATCAGGCTCTGCACCGCATACACACATCGGGCTCTGCACCGCATACACACATCAGGCTCTGCACTGCATACACACATCAGGCTCTGCACCGCACGCACACACGGAGCTCTGCACCGACCCCCCCATAGGGAACACATGTAGGGAGTACATACTCACCCGTCCTCGGTCCCCGCCGCTCCTGCACGTTCGCGCGCTGTCTGTGCTCTGGCCATATCAGCACAGTAGTGACGTCACCGCTATGCTGAAGAGAGCACAGACAGCGGGGCAGTGATGAGAAGCGCAACGCTCCTTCTCATCAGCACTTTCAAATATACCGGCATCTGTGATCTGTGATGCCGGTACATTTGAATATGCAATCCTGAGCAGGGGGTTTGGTGCTGGCGGTGACACCACGGCAGCCGCCGCCAGGCCCCGCCCCCAGGTCACGGGTCCCACAGAAGTGCAGAGGGAGGTTGTGGGCAGAGTATGGGGTGCGGGGGAATGTGTGGGAGGGTGCAGGGAAGGGGGCAGAGACTCCTTGCACTGTACCCGCCCAGCAGGGCGGCGACATGCTGTTTCCAGATTTGCATGTCAACATGGCCCTGCCCATGTTGACATGAAATGACCGGAAGCAGCAAAATCGCGGCAGGAGTGGTCACATGACTGCTCTGAGCGGGGGGAGAGGGGCTGACAGCAGGGCAGGTAAGTGCTCTCTATCTACTTACCTGCCCCAATGTAGCCCCATAGGGTAATAATGAAAAAAAAACAAAATAAGCCGGATAACCCCTTTAAGTTAATAGTACCATCATTTCTGTCCAGGCCTATTTCATGAGTTTTATTTTTTAAAAAATTCTCTGGAAGCATGGTTGAAAAGCAATGTCTGACTTTCATTTGTTCGTTTTCAAAGATTTTTATTATTTATTATTACTATAGTTGAGTGATGTTCGAGGTTCGTCAATTTCATGTTCGAGTGATTTTGGGGGTGCTCGAGATCGAACGAGAACGCGAGCTTTATGCTAAAAGCTCAATAGCTTGAGTTACGTTCAAGAGCAGTTCGATCAGCAAAAAGCATAGCTATTTACTAGCTGGCTTTTCACTGTAATAGTGTGAGTGAATAGTGATTCACACTATTATCTAATTTCAGCGTATAGTGTGCGGGGCGGCGCGTTTAGATCAGTGCTGCTGGGATAATGGCGATCGCCATTTTTTTTTTTTTTCCCCTAAGCGAGTGTGCAGTGGGGCGGGCAAGCGTGTCAGCCAATCCCGACACACACACAGCTAAGTGGTCTTTTTTGCCAGACAAGCAAGGGCATGTGTCATAGGCTGTCCATGTCACATGTCCTTGCATTATAAATACGGGCCTTTTTTTCTCACGGCGCCATTATCTGCTTTCTGCGTCTAGGTGTCAGTCACCGCTCACGCAGCTCCTGGCGCCGCTCCGGCTGTGTACACTACACACACAGCGCTCTACAGATTAGGGACAGAAGTTTATTTCAGTCCTTTTCAGGGCTCATTTTCTCGGGCTCAGAGCCATAGTTGACAGTCAGGTCCATGGAAACACTGTATACAGCTTCAGATAACAGGGTCTGTGTACCTAAGCTCAGGGAATTCCTTCTTGCATTTCACCATTAGGAGGGATAGAAAGTGAGGCTTCCTTTCATGTCCACTGACCCAGAGAACCCAGCCACTGTACCCACCTGTCCACTTTTGCTACCTTTTTTTATAGCAAACAGTGCTGGACATAAGTGGCATCCAAACAGTGGCTGCTCTACTAATTTTGTGTTCCACTGGTGCCAAGCATTGTCCAGCACCTCTGCATTAAACCCTCATGCACATTTTTATAGCAAACAGTGCTGAATATAAGTGGCATCCAAAAAGTGGCTGCTCTACTAATTTTGTGTCCCACTGGTGCCAAGCATTTACCAGCACCACTGCATTAAACCCTGATGCACATTTTGCTACGCTACTTTTATAGCAAACAGTGCTTAATATAAGTGGCATACAAACAGTGGCTGCTATACTAATTTTGTGTCCCACCAGTGCCAAGCATTTTCCAGCACCTCTGCACTAAACCCTCATGCACATTTTGTACGCTATTTTTATAGCAAACAGTGCTGAATATAAGTGGAATCCAAAAAGTGGCTGCTCTACTAATTTTGTGTCCCACTGGTGTCAAGCATTTACCAGCCCCTCTGCATTAAACCCTCATGCACATTTTGCTACGCTATTTTTATAGCAAACAGTGCTGAATATAAGTGGCATCCAACCAGTGGCTGCTATACTAATTTTGTGTCCCACTGGTTGTCAAGCATTTACCAGCACCTCTGCATTAAACCCTAATGCACATTTTGCTACGCTATTTTTATAGCAAACAGTTCTGCCAGTTTTAGGGCCATAGTTGCATTGTCAGGGATAGTCAGTGTTGGTTCTTCAGCAGTCAATAAAGTTAGACCACCTCTGAAATCTACACCACCTCTCAATTTTTGCCACCACATTTTAAGTGACTAATCTTGTCACTAACAAAATGAGTGGCAAAAGGACATATGCTGGTGGAAAGGGGAACAGGTGTGTTGGAAAAGGAAAAAAAAATTGTTTCCGTGGGGAAGGTGGCAAAGCTATATTAACATCTGCTCAAGATAAACCATCTACCAGTAAATGTAAGATGTCTACTACTTTCCGTGGACAATCCGATGTGCTCCCTTTTTTACGGACCCGAACAACTGTAAGAAAGGTAGATGATGCACAAAAAAAGAACATGCTTGAATGGATCTCAAGTGCTCCAACAAGTGCCCTCTCCTCCACCTCAACTACCACATAAAAAAAAAACAGTCCTCTGAGTTGTCATCCCAATCAATATTGCTTTCTCCCAGCTATCAAGTCTCCACCCGCCCTGCACAGTATGGTGTACCAGAGATGGTTGAATCTGCAGAGCTGTTCAGTCTTACTATAGCCTGGGAATCAGAGGTCTGCTCCCAAGCTACAGTGAGTACAGACCAGGAAATGGTCTGCAGTGATGCCCAGAACCTTTGTGACTCAGATTCAGGCCCTGATGACCAACTTTCTGAGCATAATGTAGACCCTCATTCCCAAACTGTAACACCTGTTGGTGGAGACAATGAGGAAAATACTGATGACGATGAGACGCAGATACCAGATTGGGATGACAACTTAAATATTCGGTCAGGGCAGGAAGAGGCTAGGTCTGAGGGCGAGGGAAATACAAACACAACGCTTGATGATGAAGTTCTAGATCCCACTTACTGTCAACCCACAGTCAGGCACTTGAGGAGGTCAACAGAGGCGGTGGAGGAGGATGCAACTGACGACGAAGTTATCTTGCGCCTTTCTGGACAGAGTTGGAGTACTAGTAGCACGTCTACAACTGCATCCTCAGCCACCACTCTGCCTCTGATCACAAGTCGGGGTGGCTCTGCAGGTCGCATGTCCTCTAAGCCTTGCCTCAATAGGAGAGAAGCTCTGCGTCACCGATATATAGGTGCTCAGGGGAAAAAACAGACAATTGTGGAAAGAGAACCCCGGCACACAAATACTCCCAAAAGAAAATCATGCGACTGTTCATATGCAAATTTCTTTTTATTGATCAAATTGTGCTATAAATTATGAAAAATGATTCGTCCAAACAAGTCGACGTTTCGGCTGTAGGCCTTCGTCAGACTGGACTTTATCACTGTTAGTATGACAGTATGTAATCACATCAAGGCGTGTGCCAAGGACTAAACAGCGGAGGAAAATGCATCAATATGATATATACTGTTTATGAAGTATATATGATCATGCTGATAGTGAATTATAAACCAAGGACTCTTATGCAGATGCAGGAAATGCCTGTGTCACTTGCTGTACCAATGGGGATATCACCCCTAAGGGTTAATGGCAGGTTCCTGGACCTAACGTGAGAGGGGTTATGACTGGAAACTGCTGGGGTGCAGACCAATGAATGGTAGAATTATAGATGAGCTCTATGTTCAGGTCAATACTATGCTAAATCACCGGTTAGACCGGAATCATCAGTGGCCGTTTCCACACTGGTGCAGGACGTGCGGTCTGTGTGTGGAGGATACTGCACTCAGTGCAGTATCCTCCACACACAGACCGCACGTCCTGCACCAGTGTGGAAACGGCCACTGATGATTCCGGTCCTACCGGTGATAGTGCACATAAACGGCCTGATATCTTTTACTGGGTAATATCACCAATTTGCCATTACAGATAAATGATCAGGGTGACAGCCTCTGACGTCTCCGGTCTAACCGGTGATTTAGCATAGTATTGACCTGAACATAGAGCTCATCTATAATTCTACCATTCATTGGTCTGCACCCCAGCAGTTTCCAGTCATAACCCCTCCCACTGATCTGCAGAATAAGGATTACACAACAGTCCGACTGTGAATTGTGAGGAAAGGGAAAGCGATTCTCCTCTTATATGCAATTCACGTTAGGTCCAGGAACCTGCCATTAACCCTTAGGGGTGATATCCCCATTGGTACAGCAAGTGACACAGGCATTTCCTGCATCTGCATAAGAGTCCTTGGTTTATAATTCACTATCAGCATGATCATATATACTTCATAAACAGTATATATCATATTGATGCATTTTCCTCCGCTGTTTAGTCCTTGGCACACGCCTTGATGTGATTACATACTGTCATACTAACAGTGATAAAGTCTAGTCTGACGAAGGCCTACAGCCGAAACGTCGACTTGTTTGGACGAATCATTTTTCATAATTTATAGCACAATTTGATCAATAAAAAGAAATTTGCATATGAACAGTCGCATGATTTTCTTTTGGGAGTATTAGTGTGCCGGGGTTCTCTTTCCACAACTCTAAGCCTTGCCTAGCCTGGTCCTTTTTTGACCTTGCAAAGGATCTCCCAAATCATGTGATCCGTAAAATTTGTCGTGAATCTATAAGTAGAGACAAAAAGCTCACCAGTTTGACAACTTCTTCCATGAATCATCACATGAATACCAAGCTTAATTCCCAGTGGGAAGCTCACTGTGCTGCAATGCGGCCTAGCGTAGTGGGCCAACCACCGCCTGCTCCTTCCAGTGCATCCGCGCGCTCTTCATCTTCTATTACTGTAGGGACAGCTGTCACACCTGGTTTTCCACGCACACCTTCCACCACTGTAACCACAACAGGCAGTTTGCTTGTTAGGTCGTCAGTTGGTTTGGAAGGGGAAACAAGTGCGTGTATACAGCTCTCTCAGACATCGATAGCACCAACGTTGGATGAAGGCAACATCATGTCTACGCCTGCACTATCCTCACAAACCTGCATTTTTCCAGGGACACCCTACTCACCACCGTCTACACACAGCAGCCAGATCTCTGTCCCTCAGATGTGGACAAATAAAAGGCCATTTCTTCCGACCTATGACAAAGCTAAGAGATTGACTTTATCCCTCTGTAAGCTCTTGGCTACCAAAATGCTGCCTTTCCGCCTGGTGGACACAAAAGATTTTCGAGACCTTATGTCCGTCGCTGTGCCCCAGTACCAGATGCCCAGTCGCCACTACTTCTCCAAGAAAGGTGTGCCTGCGCTACACCAGCATGTCGCACACAACATCACCGCTTCCTTGAGAACCTCTGTGTGTGAACGGGTGCATTTCACCACCGATACTTAGACCAGTAAGCATGAACAGGGGCATTACATGTCGCTGACTGGGCACTGGGTAACTATGGTGATAGATGGAGAAGGGTCTGCTGAACAAGTCTTGCCGTCCCCACGACTTGTGCGTCAATCCTCTGTATGTATAAGTTCCTCCAACGCTTCTGCCTCCTCAACCTCGTCTGGGTCCTCCACCTCCGCCCCAAGCCTGCCTGGTCAGGCCACCAGTGTTGTAACTGCGCACAAGGAATCCCGCACACCTCCTTACTATGCTGGCAGCAGAGGTCAACGGCATCAGGCGGTCTTTAGCTTGAAATGTCTTGGAAATAAGAGTCACACAGCGTCTGAGTTGTGGGCAGCTCTGCTGTCCGAGTTTCATAAATGGTTGTCTCCACTCAACCTGCAGCCAGGTAAGGCCGTGTGCGACAATGCTGCAAACCTGAGTGCGGCCCTTCGCCTGGGCAAGGTGATGCACGTGCCTTGTATGGCTCAAGTGTTGAACCTTGTTGTCCAGCAATTTTTAACACACTATCCCGGCCTAGATGGCCTTCTGCACAGGGCACGAAAACTGTCTGCTCACTTCCGCCGTTCAACCGCTGCAGCTGAGCGATTTGCATCGCTCCAGAAGTCTTTCGGCCTGCCGGTTCATCGCCTGAAATGCGATGTGCCGACACGCTGGAATTCGACTCTCCACATGTTACAGCGACTGTGGCAGCACCGCCGAGCACTGGTGCAATACGTCATGACGTATAGCCTAGGCCAACGAGATGCTGAGGTGGGGCAGATCACCCTGATGGAGTGGTCTCAGATCAAGGACCTATGCACCCTTCTGCACAGTTTCGACATGGCGACGAATATGTTTAGCGCTGACAATGCCATTATCAGCATGACAATTCCAGTCATTTTCATGCTGGAGCACACACTAAACACTATTCGGAGTCAGGGGGTGGTTCAACAGGAAGGGGAGGAAGTACATGAGGATTCATATGCGCAAGGGATAACAACATCACCAAGGTCCAGATGTTCATCATCACCAAGGCGGCAGGCATGGGACGGTGGGGGAGAGGAATTAACAAGGGCGCATGGTAGCAGGCAAAATGTTGAGGAAGGTGCAGGAGAACATGAAGAAATGGAGGACAAACTATGTCCTTATGTACGTGTGCTCTCTGTGTGCTAGCCGTGATAATACACAGAGATCTACTCACCTGTCCACGCTCCTGCTGTCCGTGGTGCTGATGTGTCCCGCGACACTGTGTCTCTCAGCGGTCCAGCTATTTCCGGGTCAGCTGTGCAGTGCATAACTGCATATGCATGAGCATAATTAGCCAGCCTGGATGTAGGGACAGCAGTGGCTGAAGACAGCGTCATGGAGACAGGTGAGTTTAAAAAGCTTTTTCTTTTAAATGTACATGATTTGTCTGGTACGTGTTTCATGGATCACACCATAGTGTGGTGCATGGGACATCAGTGATGCCAGAAAAAAGTAGACTCATCTCTGTGCAGAGCACAAGGACACGCGTTTACGCCGCACAGAAACATGTCAGTGAGAAATCACTGATGTGTGCGCAGACCCATTGATTTTAATGGATCTGCGTATGTCTGTGATTCTGGTACGTATAAAAACTGCAACATACGTACCAGAATCACTGACGTGTGAAGGGGGCCTGAAGAAGCATTCAGTAATTTCTTTTGCTCATTTAACCTGTGTAAATGTAGTGTTAGTGTGCTAATATAGTCACCAATCACCATCTTCTCCGATATCCAGAGCTGTTCTGTTCCTCTTTAGAGTGACGGAAATTCAGACTGTCCGGATCATACTGCGCTCTATCACTAAGACTAGTGTTGTGAATGCCAGTCTTAATGAGGAATTGGGTGGGGTACAATGTGTCGAATTCAGAGCATACCACTTAATGAATTTGGCATATCTTTAAAGTCACAAATGTCAAAAACTGGAGTAACATACAGTATCTATAGTATAAAATGGCAGCACTTTGATGAATATGACGGGTGAGCATAGCCACGTTCTGTCCAGGGTTCTCCCCATCTTCTCCATTTTGGCGAAGCTGCTTCAAACTGGTATTAAAACAACAAAAGTTGCAGCACTTTTGCACACCTCCATAAGGCTCTAAAATTCTGAGACTTTTTAAAGTGCTTTATGACAGTTTTGTGGTGAAAACACTGATGAAAAGCCCCAATGTGTGAGCCAGAAGTCTGTTCTGATGCTCCATAGTCTTTAACTGTAAGGGCGGCTTTGCACGTTGCGACATTGCACGTGCGATGTCGATGGGGTCAAATCGAAAGTGACGCACATCCAGCGTCGCAGTCGATATCGTAACGTGTAAAACCTTTTTGATACGATGAACGAGCGCAAAAGCGTCGTTATCGTATCATCGCTGCAGCCTCCGACATTTCCATAATGCCGGTGCAGCGACAAGTGCGATGTTGTTCCTCGCTCCTGCGGCAGCACACATCGCTGTGTATGAAGCCGCTGGAGCGAGGAACCTCACCTTACCTGCCGCCGGCTGCAATGAGAAGGACGGAGGTGGGCGGGATGTTTACATCCTGCTCATCTCTGCCCCTCCACTTCAATTGGCCGCCTGCTGTGTGACGTCGCTGTGACGCCGCACGACCCGTCCCCTTAGGAAGGAGGCGGGTCGCCGGCCAGAGGGACATCGCACGGCAGGTATGTGCGTGTAAAGCTGCCGTAGCGATAATAATCGCTACGGCAGCTTTCACTAGATATTGCACATGCGACGGGGGCGGGACTATCGCTGCAGCATCGGTAACACATTGTTACCGATGTCGCAGCGTGCAAAGCCTGCCTTAGGGTATGACCGCACTTTGCTGTTTACCTGCTTTTTCAACTGCAGCGTTTAATGCTATAATGGATGTGTTCTGCTTTTCAACCATAGTCTATGGGAATTTGGGTTTCTTGTCCGCATTATGCTGTTCAAAATGCTGCCTTTTTGTGGAATAAATTTGGGCAAAAACTCTGCTTTGCAGTAAAAAACGCAAATAGCAAAAACAATTGACGTGTTGCTTCTTTGAAAAGCAGAGTTTTTGCCCAAATTTCTGCCACAAAAAGGCAGCATTTTGAACAGCATAGTGCGGACAAGAAACCCAAATTTCCATAGACTATGCTTGAAAAGCAGAACACATCCATTTTGGCATTAAATGGTGCAGTTGAAAAAGCAGCAAAAAAGCAGGTAAAAAGCAGGTAAAAAGCAAAGTGCGGTCATACCCTTAGAGCCAATTCCAGATCACACAGAGCGCAGTGTGATTCGGAGAGATTTAATCTTTGTCATGTGACTCAGAAAAGGACCAGAATGGCGCTGCATACAGGACAAAATGACAATAGGTGAATATAGTAATACATTTCCACTACACTATTAAAATTAGCAGGAGTGCTCCTTTAAAAGGAACCCTAAAAATCCCCCATGACATCCAAATAGCCACCATATCATTATTCTCATGTCAACACTCTGCCTAACAAGCCATTCGTACTATGTGTGATTATACTGTATTGCAAAAACAAATATTAAAACTTTGTTTCCGATATGTTAGTTTCAGACTAGTGTAGGGTGTGTTGATTTCTCTAGACTACTCATAAAACTAATCATGGTACTGTGCCCCTGTGGGCATGATAACATTATGTGCAAGAATCAGCGTCATCGCCGGGTCTCTGCAAGTTTCAAGCATGTATGTGACTTTTGTCATTTCACATCAGTGAGCAGTGAAGCAGTGGTTAGAAATGGAGATCCAAATGGTGCAATAAAAAAGTTATTCTATAGAATAATTAATGACTAATGAGTATGGGAAAGAGAAAGGTAAAGTAAACAGTCACATATAATTCTTCTCTAGTCAGGAAAAACATACCCGACGCACATTTCACATATAGCTTCGTTAGCTTTGATGAAGCTATATGCGAAACACACATCGAGTGTATTTTTCCTGACTGGTGAGTTGAATTATATGCCACTGTTTACTTGCCCTTTCTCTTTCCCATACTCATTAGTCATTAATTATTCTATAGAATAACTTTTCTATTGCACCACTCGGATCTCCATTTCTAACTATTTGACCCCTTATATCATATTTTTTCTTTATGTTCATTTTTGTATTGTAAATTGGCTTGCCAAGATATACATTGTGAATATCCGTTTACAACATTACCGTAAATATCTGTATTTGATAATTATTTTTTACTTGCCAGTACTCTATTCTTGTATCTGTATATATATTGTACATTTTATTTTGGTTTTTATTTGGACTTGCACCTTATTTTTATAGGTTTCTCTTAATATTGTGCTCCTCAGGCTCCTACAGTAAATGTTCTCTCTGCTCCTTGTACATTTCTAGGATTGGTTAAAATAATTAAGACAAGTGCAGAAATTTTCAGTAAACAATCTTTTGAGAATATATTATTTAGTTGCGGCTATAATGTAGCCATCTTTAAGTAATATACACATTTTTATAGTTAAGAACTGTTTTCCTTAACTTACTTGATTACAAAATGTCCTTGAATTCAATTTGCGCACCAGTATAGTTTCATAGGTACCAAGTTCTGCCTGATTTATTAAGTCTTTTTTTTCTACAGCAAGAATAAAGAATAAATATTGGGTATAGAGACTAATGTAGTTCCTCAATGCTTAAGTAAACAGAAGTCCTCTGTACTTTCTGCACGGTGATAAAATTTATGGCACTGGCCTAAAAGACTAGGAAGTTAGCTGTTATCATAGATGAATACAAATGCCCCTATGCTTTCCAACCTACACATTTATCGCTAGCTGTTATGTTTGCTGCTCCTTGTTGAGTTTTGATGAGGGCCTACTGTTCAGAGTTAAATTTGCTCTCCGACCTCTATCTTTCTCCACCGCTGCCATCTCTGAGAAATACATCATGATGAGAGTGCTTTGTTTTGATGATGTATTACACTAATGCAGCTGTTTCTCTCTTGATATATGAGTGAAATAGATTATCACTGTGCAGTGGTCTGATGATATATTACTTAAAAAGTGGTGCCATTTGGGATCGAAAGGGCAGATCAGATGTAATTATAGGATAAAAGCCAAGGTGCAGCTAAAAGCTGTTTTCTTTCTGACATTGGGGTTAACCTATCTTTTCACTTGTGCTTTTTAAGCCATGTCTTTGTAGACATAGGTACTGTATGTTGGTAATAGGATGCACAAGGCGTACTTCTCCTTGTCTATCCATATTATGCAATATCATTAGGATTTAAAATGAAACACTCCACTAAATTTAAGGCTAATGAAGCGTAAGGACAGGAGTTATGGTAAAAGCTGCCCCATATTTACAGGGGGATGGAGGAAAAAATCTGCAGATTAAATTGACTGTCCATGCAATGCAAGAGGTAAGATGTGCAGCATGTCTACAACAAATTCTGCATCGGATAAGACCCCTATGCATATACCCTAAAAAGAGAATTCTGTAAGACAAAAATAATGGTAGAAATCCACATTGAAACTTTTCTATTTTTCGAAAAACATATTTTGTATTGATCTAAGTGCTCACAGGCTTGGGTGAAAAGTTGTGCACCACTAGCTTCTTCATCACTGGTAATCCTTGGTATCCACACCTACAGTAAGTGAAGAATATTATGTTAAATGACTTCAATCTCTCGTTACATAAAGGTTTTTGGGGCTAAATGTACAATAGTAATACCTCTGGTAGACTATGGTAGTTAGACAGTAAAGGGCACTTTACACGCTGCGATATTGCTATCGATACCCGCCCCCGTCGGTTGTGCGTCACGGGCAAATCGCTGCCCGTGGCGCATAACATCGCTTACACCCGTCACATGGACTTACCTTCCCTGCGACATCGCTGTGGCCGGTGAACTGCCTCCTTTCTAAGGGGGCGGTTCGTGCGACGTCACAGCGACATCACACGGCAGCCGTCCAATAGAAGCGGAGGGGCGGAGATGAGCGGACGAAATATCCCGCCCACCTCCTGCCTTCCTCATTGCCGGTGGACGCAGGTGAGGAGATGTTCATTGTTCCTGCGGTGTCACACATAGCGATGTCTGATGCCGCAGGAACAACGAACAACCAGCGGCATTCACCACCAACGATATTATGAAAAGGAGCGACGTGTCAATGATCAACAATTTTTGACATTTTTGAGATCGTTGATCGTCGCTCCTAGGTGTCACACACTGCGATGTCGCTAACGACGTGACCCCGACGATACATCGTTAGCGTTGTCGTAGCGTGTAAAGCACCCTTTAGGCTATGTTCACACACTGCATCTTTTACTGTGGTTTTGCTGCATTTTTGAGGTCACAAAGATGCACCCAAATGCATGCCTTTCCTTCCCCCAGCAAAGTCTATGAGATTTCTATTTTTCTGTCCACCCAGTGCATCTTTTTTTGGCTATGTTTTTGAAGATGCAGCATGTCAATTCTTTTTGCATTTTTCCAGCGTTTTTGAGCCCTTTCAGTCAATAGATTTCAGTCAATAGATTCATCAAAAATTTTATTTCAGCAAAATTTTCTGAAAAGTTGTGAGATTTTCACGCAATGCGGAGTTTGCAACTTTGTCATTTTCACACCAGTTTGATGAAGCACCGTCAAAATGGCCGGAGATTGGTAGGAGCCGGGGCGGGATGACGAGTGCACCTCTTAATGAATTTGACACATCTTGCTCTAACGAGCCCTTCAGTAAATGTGTGCAATGTCAATTTTAATGAATTGGCCCCCGTGACTACGATATGGTAAAGGTTCCCCAACATGCTTTTGGCCACAACATTGTTTACATTCAGCTTCTTATTTTGCACCCCCATATATTGAATTAAATGTAAAACTAGAGAAATGTAAGAAAGGCAGATTTCAAAAATTCACTATAAAATAATAGTTTTCTCAAGACAAGAAAATTCACAAGACTTTTAATATAGGTTTCTCCCAATTCTTAAAAAAATGGCTCTAAAAGCTGGATGAATAATTATCTAACAGGTAAGGAGGCTGATGTACATGTGATCTCTTTTATTTAGAATATGGCCACAGATAAAAAATAAAAACAAAATGCAGTAAAGCTTTTGCACTGTAGGTGGTGATGCTCTCTCTGTACTTAATAGCAATGTGCTGTATCTTCCTCTGCTCTAAGTAGAAAACATTTATATACTCATTTAAAGCAAACCTGTCATCAGATTGACTGCGGACAGCATGAAGCAGACATTGGCTGCACTGTTGCAGCCGTGATTATTTTATTCTGAAACGCCACGTTGTTTCAGAGTAAATATTCTTACAAGAACCAGCTGAGGACTCAGGGCTGATTCGACTGGTGTGGTGCATAGTCGCGCTATACCAGTCTTGCTGGAGCACACGGTGGTGAATTCATTAGCGGCGCACAGCACTTAATGAAGTCAGCGCATTTCCTCTGTGGCGTGCACTTCCATACGATGCTCCAGAAATAATACTCCAGACAGGACCTTGGGTAGCGTTTCTGGAGTTCAAAACGCCAGCATTTCAGATTATTTGATGGGCGAGAATGGCCATCAAGCAGCCAGTGTCTGATTCATGCTGACTCGGTTTCAAGCAGGATGAATCTGATGACAGGTTCCATTGAATGGTAAAAATTACACCATTACTGAGCATCCAGCCTTATTTTACCAATCAACCATCCTCCAGCTCATGTGCATCTCATACATATGGCACTTTTGGTATGTGGTCAATGAGTGTGTACTGGGTTCATTCACAAGTCAGATTTTTTTCTATAACTAAATGGAAAATTATATTAAAGTTATATTATTTATTATGACAAAACAATCACTGATCTCGGGGAGATCAGCCAGAGAAAACACTGCCGGCAGCCAGCAAAGGCGCTCAACACAGTGAAATCCTAGGTGCGTTGCCCCCTGGGAAGTATGCAAATCAAATATGGTCCGTGGAGCCTCTGTTAGGAGGAGATGATTAGATTGATAAGACATTTTTGTGGGGAAAAGTGTTAGTAAAACTTGCATTTTATTGATTGAAATTCCTGGTGTTTCTATGGATATGAGTCCAGTGGGTGGTCCTACTCAGTGGTTGACAGTCTTCTCTGTATGAGTATGCATGCAGTGATAGCTGTCAATCACTGTAGGACCGCCCACTGGACTCATCCATAAAAACACCACTGATTTTAGTAAATAAAATACAAGTTATACTGAATCAATCACGGGAATAAACATTAAGGACATGGAAGAGGCCAGAAGCCATTTGGTGTGCTGAATTTCATGCTACATGTTCCCAGACTTACCAGTGGAGCAGCCAAACTTCATCTGCCAGAAATGTAAGCTTGTGTCTATGTTGGAAGAGAAGACACAAAGTCTAGAAGAGAGAATAGCTACATTGAAAACTATTAAAGAAGGTGAGGAGTTCTTAGACAGAGCAGAAGTATCTCTTCAGAATACAGAAAGAGAAGAAATTTGTAGTGCACCTGAAGAACTAGAGGAATTAAAGCATGTGACTCAGAGAAGCAGGAGGATCGGGAGACAGTCAGCACCCATACCTCTCAGGAACCAGTACCAGGCACTCAAGGATGAGAATGATGATCCAACACATCAATAAAAGACTTTGCCCGTAAAGAACATCCTTGAAAGCACTCAGAGTCCTCTTGGATGGAGAAAGAAAAACTTTGTTGAGAAGGAGAAATAGAGAGTGGTGGTCATGGAGGATTCAGTGTTGAGAGGAACAGAGGCCGCCATCTCTAGATCGGATATAACTTCAAGAGAAATGTGCTGTCTTCCAGGTGCAAAATTAAAGATGTGTCTGACAGGATATCGGGACTCTTCAGACCAACAGATGACTACCCATTCCTGCTAATACGTATGGGGACAAACAAAACTGCAAGAAACGAGCTGAAAACTATCTGCAATGATTTTGAAGACTTGGGTAAGAAAGTGAAAGAACTGGGAGCGCAGGTGGTCTTTTCATCCATCCTCCCAGTGGATGGTCATGGAACAAGGAGGATGAACAAGATTCTACAGGTGAAAAACTGGCTACATCAATGCTAACGTCAACAAGAATCCGGATTTCTGGACCACAGAGTGATAAATATATAATCAAGGGGAAAACGGGTATATGCCGCGCTTAAAAACCACTGATGCAGAACTGATGTAAAAAATTATTTTTTATTACAGCATTCCAACGCGTTTCAGAGACACGGACCGTCTCCTGCTTCAGGGAAAAAGAAATCATACAAACATTCCCAGTCTGGTGCTTTATAAGAGGATCCACATTGCCACGTTGACAGCCATGACGTCATCCACCCACAAGGTTGCAGAGTGATGACTTATAGACACGTGGAGACGTGGAAGAAGGAGAAAAAAAGTTCACATTTTGATACATTTAGAACATCACAGCAAGAGCAAACAATTATAATAAAATACAATAAAATGTAATAAAATAGGACAAAATGTAAAATTTGTATGTAATTATTTATTAAGAAGGTGTGTGAAAAATGTTGGCAGGCTTGGGTGCAAAAGAACATGAAAAAGTGGAAGCAAGGAGATTGGGAAGGTGCGAACCTATGGAGAAGAAGCTGGTGTGTAGAGGGGTTAAACACCAACCCATTACTCTAAATCCATCAGTTAGTCCAAATGGAAAAAAAACTAGTATATCATATTATGACTAAGAAAAATTACACTGATGGTTGTGAAAGAAAAATTATTTTATTTTTTCATAGATCGATTATATACAGTGCCTACAAGTAGTATTCAACCCCCTGCAGATTTAGCAGGTTTACACATTCGGAATTAACTTGGCATGGTGACATTTGGACTGTAGATCAGCCTGGAAGTGTGAAATGTACTGCAGCAAAAAAGAATGTTATTTCTTTTTTTTTTTTTTTTTTTTAAATTGTGAAAAGTTTATTCAGAGGGTCATTTATTATTCAACCCCTCAAACCACAAGAATTCTGTTTGGTTCCCCTAAAGTATTAAGAAGTATTTCAGGCACAAAGAACAATGAGCTTCACATGTTTGGATTAATTATCTCTTTTTCCAGCCTTTTTTGACTAATTAAGACCCTCCCCAAACTTGTGAACAGCACTCATACTTGGTCAACATGGGAAAGACAAAGGAGCATTCCAAGGCCATCAGAGACAAGATCATGGAGGGTCACAAGGCTGGCAAGGGGTACAAAACCCTTTCCAAGGAGTTGGGCCTACCTGTCTCCACTGTTGGGAGCATCATCCGGAAGTGGAATGCTTATGGAACTACTGTTAGCCTTCCACGGCCTAGACAGCCTTTGAAAGTTTCCACCCGTGCCGAGGCCAGGCTTGTCCGAAGAGTCAAGGCTAACCCAAGGACAACAAGGAAGGAGCTCCGGGAAGATCTCATGGCAGTGGGGACATTGGTTTCAGCCAATACCATAAGTAACATACTCCACCGCAATGGTCTCCGTTCCAGACGAGCCCGTAAGGTACCTTTACTTTCAAAGCGTCATGTCAAGGCTCGTCTACAGTTTGCTCATGATCACTTGGAGGACTCTGAGACAGACTGGTTCAAGGTTCTCTGGTCTGATGAGACCAAGATCGAGATCTTTGGTGCCAACAACACACGTGACGTTTGGAGACTGGATGGCACTGCATACGACCCCAAGAATACCATCCCTTCAGTCAAGCATGGTGGTGGCAGTATCATGCTGTGGGGCTGTTTCTCAGCCAAGGAGCCTGGCCATCTGGTCCGCATCCATGGGAAGATGGATAGCACGGCCTACCTGGAGATTTTGGCCAAGATTTTGGGTCGTCATTTCATCTTCCAACAAGACAATGACCCAAAGCATACAGCCAAGAAAACCAAGGCCTGGTTCAAGAGGGAAAAAATCAAGGTGTTGCAGTAGCCTAGTCAGTCTCCTGACCTTAACCCAATTGAAAACTTGTGGAAGGAGCTCAAAATTAAAGTCCACATGAGACACCCAAAGAACCTAGATAACTTGGAGAAGATCTGCATGGAGGAGTGGGCCAAGATAACTCCAGAGACCTGTGCCGGCCTGATCAGGTCTTATAAAAGACGATTATTAGCTGTAATTGCAAACAAGGGTTATTCCACAAAATATTAAACCTAGGGGTTGAATAATAATTGACCCACACTTTTATGTTGAAAATGTATTAAAATTTAACTGAGCAACATAACTTGTTGGTTTGTAAGATTTATGCATCTGTTAATAAATCCTGCTCTTGTTTGAAGTTTGCAGGCTCTAACTTATTTGCATCTTATCAAACCTGCTAAATCTGCAGGGGGTTGAATACTACTTGTAGGCACTGTATATATAAATCTGTGCAAGTGCATAAATGTGATTCCATGCTAGTGCAGAACCATTGTAGCCGGTTTTTATTGGAAAGAGTAGTGAGCATGTATAGGATGTAAAAGTGGAATTTTTAGAAGTGTAGAGAAAATGGTGGGCAAGTTCCTAAAATGTGAGGGGCCGGTGCAGAAGTAGTCGGGGTTGGACAGAAGAAAATCACATGCGTGAGGGAATGAAGCGAGTATCAGGACTATCAGGGTGAAATGAGTTCAGACCGTGGGAAAATGGAAGAATGCGCAGGCGCACAGAGCAAGTCTAAGGCTATGTGCGCACGTTGCGTATTTTTCAGTGCAGAAAAAAACGCACCCTCTGGCAGAGGGAGCAATTGTAAACAATGCGTCTTAGTAAAAAAACGCATCTAAAACGCATGCGTTTTCCATGCGTTTTCCATGCGTTTTCCATGCGTTTTCCATGCGTTTTTTTAGGCACCTTTTCCAACACACTGTTCAATAAAGTTTGTTGAAAACAGACCTTGGGGAAAAAAAAAACCTGCGATGTCATTTCCTTCTTCTCCACATTCTCTACATTCTCCATTGTGGAAACAGTGTGATCTTGGCTGAAAAAATGCCGCACCCCACAGGACAGATACGTCTACGCAGGGCCCAACGAAGTCGGCTGCTCATTATTCTACTGTTATTACTTCGCCGTCGTAGACGCCAGGTAACTTTTTCCCCAAATTTGATCATGTTTATGTTTTGGGTGTTGTGCTCTATTAACCAATACAATATGTTGTAGGCAATGACAAAAAAGATGTGGGTGCATCCTCTTGTCATGGCACGTGAGGAGAAAGGCCATTTTGCCTCACTGTACAGAGATTTAAGGCGGTGAGCAAAACCTACTTTTTTTATGTTGCTACATATGTATATGTGTATGTTATACCATATTTCTATATGCATCTCTGGTTGTTATTGTTTTTTTATTTTTTTTTTTTTTTTTAAATAGTTATCCAGACAAATTCATGTCTTTTTGTCGGCTCCCCATCAACTCTTTTGATCATCTACTAGCAATTGTCAAAACTGACCTAACATACAAGGACACTGTGATGCGAAGGTCTATCTCAGCTGAGGAAAGGCTGCTCATCACCTTGCGGTAAGTTGTAACGTAATATATACTAATCAATGTTTTTGTTTTTTGTGTGTCTGCTACAGGAATCTGCACCCTTTCATGATGAATCTCGGCATTTTGGCCACACTCCTCATGTGACACTGGGAATTACGTAGATTTTGTTTTGCTGGAAAATGTTCATGTTGCACGTAATTTAATTTCTCTAAAAACATGGCAACATTAAAGTCAATATAGCGGTTACACAATGCAGCCTGAACTTGAGGACAATGCACAGCCAACACCTTTATATGTAATGTCGTCTTGTCACAACGCATCCAGTAACGCTCTAGCGATCACACCAGCGATTTGTACCTTGTCATGATCGCTGGTGCATCGCAACATGGTCGCTGGTGAGCTGTCAATCAGGCAGATCTCACCAGCGACCATTAACCAGCACCCAGCCAGCAGCGATGCGTGTCAGCTATGCTGTGGTTGGTAACTTCGGTAAATATTGGGTCACCAAGCGCTTGGTTAACCGATATTTACCTTACTTACCAGCGCACACCGCCTAGCGCTGGCTCCCTGCACACCTAGCCAGAGTACACATCGGGTTAATAAGCAAACCGCTTTGCTTATTTACCCGATGTGTACTCCAGCGATGCGTGCAGTGAGCCGGCACTGGCAACGTGAGAGCGGCGGAAGATATTAACTAAGGTAAATATCAGATAACCAGGCTGGTTCACCGATAGTTACCTTGCTTACCAGCGTCCGCCGAGGCCGGCTCACTGCACAATCAGATTGTTTCTATCTCGCTGTCACACACAGCGATGTGTGGTTCACATCGGGAGAGCAACAACTAAAAAATGAAGCCGAGCTGTGTGTAACGAACAGCGTTCTCACAGCAGGGGCCAGATCGCTGCCCAGTGTCACACACAGCGAGATCGCTAATGAGGTCACTGCTGCGCATTGGTTTAATTAAATTGCAATGTATGTAAATTTTGAAAAAAGTCCCAAACTGGTTTTCATTTCATTTTCTTTTCTTTTCCAGATTTCTGGCCACTGGAGAGAGTTTTGCATCCCTGCATCTTCAATTTCGGGTTGGTAAATCAACCATTTCCGAAATTGTGAGGTGCACATGCAACGTGATCTGGCAGAAGTTGCAGCCCATAGTGATGCCTTCCCCAACCGAGGAGACTTGGCTGCAGGTTGCGGCAGGCTTTAAGACTGTGGCCAACTTCCCCAACTGCATAGGTGCCGTCGATGGCAAACATGTAAGAGTGCAGAAGCCACCGCGATCAGGATCCAATTTTTTTAATTACAAAAAATATTTTTCTGTGGTCCTCATGGCGGTGGCGGATGCCTATTGCAACTTTGTGGCCATCGATGTTGGTGCTTATGGCAGTACGGGGGATTCTCGGGTGTTGAGAACATCACAGATTGGTCTGCAAATTCTTCAAGATTGCGTAATGCTCCCAGCCCCACAACCTTTGCCGGGCTCCACAGATCCAGTCCCCTTTGTGATGGTATCGGATGAGGCCTTCCCTTTACGAACAAACCTGCTGCGCCCATACCCACGGAGGGGACTGGATAACCGGCGTAGGATTTTTAACTATCGGCTGAGTCGTGCACGTAGATATGTGGAGTGCACCTTTGGAATCATGAGTAGTCAGTGGAGAATCTTTCACACAGCCATCCAGTTAAAACCAAACACGGTTGATGCTGTCATAAAAGCGTGCTGTGCTCTCCACAATTTTGCTCGTCACTACACCAGTGATGTAGTTGAAGAAGCACAGGCACGAAGCTTTATGCCAGTATTGACCGTTTCTGGTCGGCCTAGTAATTCTGGTGTCTCTGTGAGAGAGACCTTCACTGACTACTTTATGAGCCCGGAAGGTGCCGTGCACTGGCAATACTCCAGTGTCGGTGTTGAGCAGCCAGACCAGCAGAGAAGACAGGACCCCGAATGAAAGACAAGATGTTGAAGATTTTTTTTTCACGCTCAATGGAACGCACATCTTGTCACCCCTAATTAATACCTCAAATGCAACATGTTTATATTATGTTTATGTTATGTGAAATAAATATGTGTTAAATGAAAAATGATGTAATTATTTACTGTGTCACAATTTGGATGAAACAAAATAAGAAGTTAACACACACACACAAAGTCAAAACTGTTTTTCAAAATTTATTTAACAAAAAGGTTTAAATTGAAAACTAGTATTTTTTTATTTTACAGTGTTCTTAACATGACAGTGTAAAAATAAACATACACATTTTTTAAGATTTTTTTTTCAAACATTAAATAATTCTTTTGGATAGGACCCTTTATTTTTTATTTACAGTCTAAACATAGCTGTTAAGCATCAAATTTTTGGGGGAATTTTAATTTACAGATTAAAAAAGTCTTCCGAATAAAGGTTGGTCATGGCTTCCAAGCTTTGTGATGGTCCAGTAATTTGAGGGGTATTTGCTTCTATGTTTTTTGGGGGAACCTCACGCCTTAATTGGGATTGATAATATGGGGTGCCAGGTCTCACCCCAAATGCGGTAGGAAAGTCTGGGTAGGGGGAGGGATGAACAAAGGAATAAGGGGCAGGTGGTGTTGGAATGGTGGCACTAGATGGTGTGAAGGTGGCACTTGTTGTAGTTGATGCTACATTAGGTGTTTTTGCCTGTTTTCGTAGAAAAATATTTTCAATGGCACAGGCAAGCTCACCTCCTGTTGGGAAGGGCACATCTTCCTCAAAGCCAGCTAACAGTGAACAAATGGCCGTCATGCATGTAGATTGTTTGCAACGATTATTTATGAGACGCAATCTATTTGCAACGCTTGCCCCAAAATTGTCTAAGTGATCCTCCTGTGCCGTACTTTTTAGCATAGCCAAAGTTTCATTTTCTAGGGGATCAGTACTTGGCTCTCCTTGTTTTCTGGTTTTTTGGGGGTTTTTTTTCCCTCTTTGGCTTTGTTGATGGATCCCGGACACTGAAGTTGCCGCTGCCACCGACGAACCGCCTGTACTGGGATGTTGCTGTTCTGTTGCCGCCATGTTTGACTCCTCAGACGCCTGGCTGGAGATGTCTTGTGGTGGTTGTTGTAACACCAGCTCTTCACTGCCCATAGTACTGTCTGTTGTCGGCTCCTGTGGAGGATCTATATTTCCTTCGGTCCTGTGAATACATAAAATAGTTCATTTAGAGAATTTATAATATTAACACATTGGTAAATAAGATGGGTAACATTGGTTGATTTTTGTGCAAGAATTTTGTAAACTTACGGACGTAAGACTCGGCTTGTCTGGAGAAACTGCAGCTCATCATAGAACGGAAATTTAAATTTCGAAGGCGAAGATCCACTCCGGTTGGCCTCGGTTTGGAACCGATTGTACCGGTCCTTCACTGACCGCCATCTTTTCCGTATATCTTTTTCTGTCACAAATAAAAATAAAAAATTGAAAATCTGGAAGACAGAGTATAAAATTTTTAGGTAGACAGTACGACGCATCAATTAACATTACCAATTTGATTCTGCAGAGCAGCATCAACCTCATGCCACCGAGGGAAAAGTTCACGGCAGATAATTAACCAGCTGTTTTCCCGCTTTTGCTTATGGCTATATTCTGGACTGGATGGGTCCCATAAGCAGGGGAACGTCTCCACCTTGAAACACAAAAGAGCAGTAAAAACCATGTTCCGGTAAAAACAAAAACAAATTTGTACAGATAAATGTATGGATACATGGAAAACTAGAACAAACATATAGAAAGAAGGATACATGGAAATATGGAACAAACATATAGAAAGAAGGATACATGGAAATATGGAACAAACATATAGAAAGAAGGATACATGTAAATATAGAACAAACATATAGAAAGAAGGATACATGGAAATATGGAACAAACATATAGAAAGAAGGATACATGGAAAGATAGAACAAACATATAGAAAGAAGGATACATGGAAATATGGAACAAACATAAAGAAAGAAGGATACATGGAAAGATAGAACAAACATATAGAAAGAAGGATACATGGAAATATAGAACAAACCTATAGAAAGAAGGATACATGGAAATATGGAACAAACATATAGAAAGAAGGATACATGGAAAGATAGAACAAACCTATAGAAAGAAGGATACATGGAAATATAGAACAAACCTATAGAAAGAAGGATACATGGAAATATGGAACAAACATATAGAAAGAAGGATACATGGAAAGATAGAACAAACATATAGAAAGAAGGATACATGGAAATATAGAACAAACCTATAGAAAGAAGGATACATGGAAATATGGAACAAACATATAGAAAGAAGGATACATGGAAAGATAGAACAAACATATAGAAAGAAGGATACATGGAAATATAGAACAAACCTATAGAAAGAAGGATACATGGAAATATGGAACAAACATATAGAAAGAAGGATACATGGAAATATGGAACAAACATATAGAAAGAAGGATACATGGAAAGATAGAACAAACATATAGAAAGAAGGATACATGGAAATATGGAACAAACATATAGAAAGAAGGATACATGGAAAGATAGAACAAACATATAGAAAGAAGGATACATGGAAATATAGAACAAACCTATAGAAAGAAGGATACATGGAAATATGGAACAAACATATAGAAAGAAGGATACATGGAAATATAGAACAAACATATAGAAAGAAGGATACATGGAAATATGGAACAAACATATAGAAAGAAGGATACATGGAAAGATAGAACAAACATATAGAAAGAAGGATACATGGAAATATGGAACAAACATATAGAAAGAAGGATACATGGAAATATGGAACAAACATATAGAAAGAAGGATACATGGAAATATGGAACAAACATATAGAAAGAAGGATACATGTAAATATAGAACAAACATATAGAAAGAAGGATACATGGAAATATGGAACAAACAGATAGAAAGAAGGATCCATGGAAATATAGAACAAACATATAGAAAGAAGGATACATGGAAATATAGAACAAACATATAGAAAGAAGGATACATGGAAATATGGAACAAACATATAGAAAGAAGGATACATGGAAAGATAGAACAAACATATAGAAAGAAGGATACATGGAAATATAGAACAAACATATAGAAAGAAGGATACATGGAAATATGGAACAAACATATAGAAAGAAGGATACATGGAAAGATAGAACAAACATATAGAAAGAAGGATACATGGAAATATAGAACAAACATATAGAAAGAAGGATACATGGAAATATGGAACAAACATATAGAAAGAAGGATACATGGAAATATAGAACAAACATATAGAAAGAAGGATACATGGAAATATGGAACAAACATATAGAAAGAAGGATACATGGAAATATAGAACAAACATATAGAAAGAAGGATACATGGAAATATGGAACAAACATATAGAAAGAAGGATACATGGAAAGATAGAACAAACATATAGAAAGAAGGATACATGGAAATATAGAACAAACATATAGAAAGAAGGATACATGGAAATATGGAACAAACATATAGAAAGAAGGATACATGGAAAGATAGAACAAACATATAGAAAGAAGGATACATGGAAATATAGAACAAACACATAGAAAGAAGGATACATGGAAATATAGAACAAACACATAGAAAGAAGGATACATGGAAATATAGAACAAACACATAGAAAGAAGGATACATGGAAAGATAGAACAAACATATAGAAAGAAGGATACATGGAAATATAGAACAAACACATAGAAAGAAGGATACATGGAAAGATAGAACAAACATATAGAAAGAAGGATACATGGAAAGATAGAAAATAAAAGAAAGAAGCGATAGATAAGATTACAAACTTTATTTTCATTTTTTACATTTTATCACACCTAGCTGGGGAGACAGGGATTACTTGAGGACATTTCCCACGGCTGGGGTGACGTCACCTCAGCTCATGAAGAAATCTATCATTCAAGCAGGAGTGGACGTCGGAGCAGGAGCGGATGGGACATGAACACTGGACGGGTCAGCACAACGGGCCGGACAGCACCACAGCACCGGACAGCACCAGGTTGGCCGCATTACGGGACGGGGCCGCATTACGGGACGGGGCCGCATTAGGGGACGGGTCCGGGACGGGTCCGCATTATACGGGACGGGGCCGCATTACGGGACGGGGCCGCATTAGGGGACGGGTCAGGAACAGATCACAGGGGCTAAACTACGGGACGGGTCAGGAACAGATCACAGGGGCTAAACTACGGGACGGGCAAGGAACAGATCACAGGGGCTAAACTACGGGACGGGCAAGGAACAGATCACAGGGGCTAAACTACGGGACGGGCCAGGAACAGATCACAGGGGCTAAACTACGGGACGGGCCAGGAACAGATCACAGGGGCTAAACTACGGGACGGGCCAGGAACAGATCACAGGGGCTAAACTACGGGACGGGCCAGGAACAGATCACAGGGGCTAAACTACGGGACGGGCCAGGAACAGATCACAGGGGCTAAACTACGGGACGGGCCAGGAACAGATCACAGGGGCTAAACTACGGGACGGGCCAGGAACAGATCACAGGGGCTAAACTACGGGACGGGCAAGGAACAGATCACAGGGGCTAAACTACGGGACGGGCCAGGAACAGATCGCAGGGGCTAAACTACGGGACGGGCCAGGACCAGGTCACGGGGGCTAAACTATTGGGACAAAAAAATAAAACCTTGACTATACTCACCAGGCTGATCATCTTCGGCACATCGATTTTCAAACGATTATACCACGCCATGGTATATGCTCCAAAAAACTGCTCCGAACCTGTGCAGGGGGAAAAAAAAAGCACGCCCGCCTCTCTCCAAAATACAGGGATGACTGTACTTTGCCAGGATGTGAGGTCAACAGGAAACCAACCTCTTGACCTCACGTCCTTGACAAACTGCATGCGTTCAGTATCATTCAGAGCGCAACAAAAATGCAGTGCAAGCGCACAGCGATGCATTTTCGTTGCGCTTTGAACAACCTCATTCATTTCAATGGGACCAAAGCGCAGCAAAGAAGTGACATGTTGCTTTTTTTAACGCAGCGATTCGGATGTAAATTTCTGCATGCAAATCGCTGCGTTCAAAAAAGCAACGTGCGCACGGCCCCTGCACAATCTCCATAGATTGTGCAGGGGACGCAGGACGCATGCAGTTACGCTGCGCTACAAAGCGCAGCGTAACTGCATGTTTTTACGCAACGTGCGCACATAGCCTAACCCAGCGGAGGTAACCAAGGGTCAGACCGTGGGAATAAAAGCTGTGTGTGCAGCGATATAGAGTGGTCGGTAGAAACAGATGTGAAGCGCACGCTGAGCGAAAAAGATGAGCAGACAGAAATGACAAGTGCACGGATGAGGGGTAAAAATGGGTTGAATTGGTTGTTAATATATAAAAAAAAAATTTAATTAAAAAGGGGAGTATAATTAAATAATGAATAAACACCGCACATAGGGTTGTTTTACTGGAATCTGTTCCATAAAAAGACTTAGGTAGTAGATGAAAGGATTTTGATAATTAATTGATAATAAATAAGACAAACAACTTTCTAAGCCTCTGAAGCATAGAAATGCGCTGGGTTATTCTTAAAATACCTAAAAACAGATTATAAAGGTGGAATCTGCATAGAATTAGCACACACATAAAAATTAAAAAAAATATATATTTTTTAAAACATTAAAAGAGTTATTTTAATATTACGAAGGTGGACAATCATGTCATGATACCTTGAGGTAGCATATGTGGCAAGGGTTACAAAATCCTTGTGATGTACGGGCTGATCGTGAAAACACTGTAGTTGTCATGCTTTAGACTAAAAGTGTAATACTATTGTATGTTCTGAGGATTTCGATAGCGTTAGGGCAATGACAACCAGAGACGAGTTCTTGGTACAAGATGTTTATAATATGTAACCACGGTAGGTACAGAACGGAACAAACACAGCAGAACAAACACACGAAATACTTTCCCGAAACGGAGCGAAGGGAATTCCCGGGGCCACGCACCGGACTCCCCCAGGGAGACCACCAGAGCGAACCCCTATACAGGGACTGTCCGGCAATCACCCCGGAAGGCCTAAATGCGCAGCAGCCGGGACACAAGGGGCAAGTGGTAAAGTCCAGGAGTGTCCGTACGGGATGATAGTCCAGAGTGGTTACAAACCGGAAGGAAACCGGGCAGAAGTGCTGAACACAGACGGCAGACGGAGTCCAGCCACAGCTTGAAGAAACCGGGTATGGTCCAGAGTCGGTCGGTAGTCTTTCAGGAGGATCCAAAGGCAATCAGGAAATAGAAGCAGCAAGGCAGGAGCACACAGCAAGCAGTATACTCAGGCACTGGACTAGGCTTAGAGGCGGCCTTTTAAGCAGCTGGACAGGAAGTAGGGCAACAGAACAGTAAACTCCATGTTAACCGAGGGCAAGCTTTTGTCAAAAGAGAACTGGAAAACCCGGAAACCTGACAAAAAGAACTGACCCTTAGGATATTTTAGGGGTGAAGCGCAGATATAAAGAGACAATAAATAAATACATGGATAAAACAATAAATACATAATTTAGCATGGGTGGAAGCTAATAAAATAGATCAGAGACCTCATTTAAACCAAAGGCTTTTAGGGTATTCAGTTTATGTATCCAAAAAGTCTCTTTTCTGCTCAAGGCTTCAGACCTATTGTGCACAATAGGGTCAATTTGCTCGATTGTTGTGATCCTAAAGTCTTAGTGTGAGGTAAATCCGGAGATATGACGATAAATCATGATATTCAAGTATGTCAGGAAGCCCTCTCCTGGTGTCACCCCCCCTTTCCTTCACACAACTGGTTTAGCAACAAATCCCATGGCCATGTCCTGTGATATGGAAATTAGGTGGCTTTAGGACAATGGACACAGGATGACTCCCTGCCGTCACCCTGTAGTAGGAGCTGCTAGCTAGTTAGCAAGGCTATGGAAATAGCCAGACAGAACGACTCCAGTAAAAAATGGTTCATATCTCGCAAGCCATATTTCCGATAAATATGGCAACCATAAAAATGGTGTCTCCGCATGTGGACGATGCCGGCACCCCCTTTTTATGGGAGCAGGACATTGGGAAATGCCCCAGGCGTGATATCAGCCAATGGGGAACTGGCAGACAGGTCATGAGTCCCCTCGTTCTGTAGCTAAATTCATAACTGTCACAATGAGAGCATTGGCGTCCGCCTACGACGCTCCCAGGCAAAGTTATGGCCAATATCCCCTTTGCTGGATAATTCTGATCCATGCAGGGGGAGTGGCAGTGCTTCCCTGTGAGGTCACTAAGGTAGGAGGGGACCTGGATTGCCCAGGTTGATAACCCTACTTCGGCCATTTTCCAGGGTTCTTCTCGCTGGGGGCACGTGCAGGAAACATCTGTGGGAGTTCCTAGAAACCTGGTCTACAGCGCCCCCCTGTGGCCAGACGCACAAGGTAACTGATTGAATTGCATACCTGTTTGAAAACCATGCTTTATCTGTAACTGTACTCTGACATATGTATATTCTGTAGATTCCCTATTGTATATATTGTAGTTTCTAGTGTGCTTTAGGCTGATTAAATTATATAATTAATCTTGGGCTGTTCTGTTATCTCGATCTTGAATCCCACGTCTGTGTGTTCGGCTAATAGTTACCGTGAAGCGGTTGGTGGCAGCGAGTTGTGCCAAGGATTATTGTGGGGAGGCCAGTGAGATTCAGGGAGGTTTTATATATTCCGCCCGCGGAGGTCGGGGGAATATATACCTTACTCTCACCGGGGACCCTTCAATAATCGGCATAAGTAGTATAGCGGCCTCCTTGCTTATGGTCGGGCAATTCCATAATTGGCCTGACTATAAGAGGGGCGCTAGAGAGCGCGTCACGTGCTCTGTCTGTCGGTCGGGAGGTATAAAGGAGGGGTGACCCCCACTTGTTACCCCCCGATTGTGACGTACTGGTAGCCAGCGCGGGGGATTTCTGAGTGACCCCCCCGGTGGTTTGTGACATATTGGTGGCATAGCGGTGGGATCGAGATAATAGTGTGTGTGAGTGTGAGACCCATACTCCCAGACACTAAAGACTGCCTGCAGCAGCTGTGGCTGCTGGGGTCTTCAGACTAGCTCAACACTAGAGTGTCAGAGTGCAGATACTGTAAGGTGTGTGGAGGCATCAGGTGTCAGTTCTGTGTCAGTGACCAAAAGTCTGCAAGAATGGCTGATGGCACCAGGAGCAGAGCTATGCAACTGGCCAATGCTAAGGCAGGAGCCGAAGAGAGGGAGGACGGTGCTGTGGACAGCAATGAGGAGGTTGCCCACGAGTCCTCCAGGAGCTCGACGCCAGAAAACCGTTCTGCCGAGGACATTGCGCAACCTGGCACTGCTGGACAAGATGAGGAGGAGCTCACCCAAGGTTCCTCAACGAGCCAGATGCCAGCCCTCCGCTCTGAAAGGGACAGTGAATCGCCTAGCTCTGCAGCGTGCCGCAGATCACCACGTGCCATTCCACCGAGCCTGGGAGGCTCGGATAGCCTTCTTCAAATGGCTATGGCCCTTCTCCAGGCTGGAGACCAGAAGGGCTACAAGGAACTCCTGGCAGAGCGCAGGGCAGAGCGGCAGGCAGCGCGTGACGCTGAGGCTGCGGAGCGGCACGCAGAGCGTGAGGCTGCGGAGCGAGAGCGGCAGGCAGCGCGTGAAGAGCGAGAGCGACAGGCAGACCGTGACTACCAGCTGCAGCTAGCTCAGCTCCGGCCCTCATCAGCCACATGTGACCTTCGAGACACCAAACTTCCAAAGGTCCGTGTTGAGGACTTCCCAGTGCTGGAGAAGGATGGAGACTTGGACTCTTTCTTGACTGCTTTTGAACGGACTTGCTTGCAGCACCATCTGGACAAGGACCAGTGGGCCAAATACCTGACCCCCCGTTTAAGGGGTAAGGCCCTGGATATCCTTGGGGACTTGCCTGCTGAGGCAGATCAGGGCTACGACACCATCAAGCGGGCCCTGATCCAACAGTACAACCTCACTCCAGAGTCCTACCGCAAGAAGTTCCGGAGCCTACAGAAGGGACCAAAGGACTCCTGGGCTGACCACCGGCGGGCACTTGCCCGAGCTGCCGACCACTGGACCCAAGGCCTGCAGCTTTCCACCGGACCGGAGATCCTGGACTTGTTCATCACGGAGCAACTCTTGTGGAACTGCCCTGAGGATCTCCGCCAGTTCATCCGAGACCAGAAGCCAAAGGGGTCCACGGCTACAGCTGCCCTTGCCGATGACTACACCAACAACCGGGCCCCTGAGGCCAGGAGAGCGGCCACCAGCAGCACCTGGAGAGGGGGTAAGATGAATTCGGCGACTGCCCCACCTGCCCCTAGACTGCAGGGGGTGTCCCCCTCAACTCCCCTCTCCAGGCCCGTGGCAGAACCAAGACGGTGCCACCAGTGCAACCTACCTGGACACTTCAAGGCCATGTGCCCTCAGCGTCCCAAGGCCCCGGCTCCGTCCCCGTCCCAAGGGCCGCCCAAGGTGTATTGTGTGGGTGGGGGTGGTGGTAGGTCCCTGGACAGCTTCCAACCTGTCACCGTCGGCCGGTCTGTGACCATAGGACTGCGAGACAGCGCCTCGGAGGTGACTCTGGTGCGGCCTGAGATGGTGTCCCCCCAAGACTTGATCCCTGGAAAAACCCTCGCTGTCTCCGGGATTGGAGGCACTGACCCGGCGCTGCCTGTTGCTGACATTTATGTGGACTGGGGCGCAGGGCGAGGGGTGAGGGAGGTGGGGGTAACTGATCGGATCCCTGCAAACGTGCTACTTGGGACAGATTTGGGGCAGATAACCTCCCAGTTTGGGCCCCAACCAAGGGCTGAACCTTCAGCCCGTACTGACATGCCTCCGGACAATGTTAATGTGTTATCTATGAATGATGTAAGAGAGGAGGGAGTGAACTCTGATATTTCTGCTTGCATAGACACCATAGACACACACTCAGCTGCAGCTGTGACAGGGGAGGGGGTCAGAGAAAGGTGTGACAATGCCTCTACAAGTAACCAGCCTGTGAGCTGGGATCTGTTGCCCTCTGCAGGGATAAGCAGAGAGCAGGGTGCTGCAGGGGGAGGACCAGTGTGTGGGGTGGGGGCTACCACAGCAAATGTGGGGTCCCCAGAGATTTCACAGCGGGGTTCTGTTGCTGCAGGAGGGGAACAGGCAGGTGAGATTGGGGCCGGTCCAGGAGCGGAAGTGCTCCCAGGTAAGATCTCGGTGCATGGTTCCCCCACAACCGGGGTGTCAGGAAGCCAGGTAGGTCTGCCTGAACCGGCGACTTGGTCAGGAACGGAGGAGGAGCAGGCACGACCCACGGTCGCAGCGGCTGTGGCCGCTGTCACCCGCAGTGGGAGTGCTGGAAGCCAAGGGGCCTCCCGGAGGTCCGATAGCTCTTCCCCTTCTGACCCAGTGGCAGCCGAGTCAGGTGGAGGCCAGGACACAGGTCCCGGGGTACTGACTGAAGATGTGACAGTCTCGTCGATTCTGGCCACATCTAGTCAGGGGTTTCAGGCAGCGTTAGAAGCTGACGACAGCCTGAAAGCTCTTAAGGAGCAGGCGGCACAGCCTCCCTCGGACTCGGACCCGGAGCGAGTGGTCTGGGACCAAGGACGGCTGTACCGGGCCACGGTCCAGCAGGGTTCACCGGAGGCGTGGCCCAGGGACCGACAGTTGGTGGTACCCTATCCGTTCCGGACGGAGTTGTTGCGGATCGCACATGAGATTCCGATGGCCGGACACCTAGGGATCGCTAAGACCAAGGCCAGGTTAAACCAGCATTTCTACTGGCCAAAAATGGGGGCCGATGTGGCTGCCTACTGCCGTTCGTGTGAAACCTGTCAGAGAGTGGGGAAGGCGGGGCCACGCCCCAAAGCCCCACTGGTATCTCTGCCAATCATCGATGAGCCTTTCAGGAGGGTGGCTGTGGATCTGGTCGGCCCGCTGGCCATCCCCAGCAGCTCCGGGAAACGCTTCATACTGACGGTAGTGGACTATGCCACCCGGTACCCAGAAGCAGTGGCCTTGTCGTCCATTCGGGCTGACAAGGTGGCCACCGCATTGCTGGAGATTTTCTCCCGAGTGGGTTTTCCCCAGGAAATGCTCACTGACCGGGGGACCCAATTCATGTCCCAGCTGATGGAGGCCCTCTGTAAGCAGGTCCAGGTGCGACATCTGGTGGCCAGCCCGTACCATCCACAGACTAATGGCCTGTGCGAGCGGTTCAATGGCACCTTAAAGCAGATGCTTAAGATGTTGGTCGACTCCCATGGGCGTGACTGGGAGCGGTATCTCCCACACCTGTTATTTGCTTACCGGGAGGTTCCACAGGCCTCAACAGGATTCTCACCGTTTGAGCTCCTGTACGGGCGACGTGTGCGGGGCCCCCTGGCTCTGGTGAAAGAGGCTTGGGAAGGGGATTTGGCCACCCCTGGAGTGTCGGTTATCGAGTATGTCATGCGCTTCCGGGACAAAATGCAGGCCTTGACGCAACTGGTACACGACAATATGGCTCAAGCCCAGGCCGATCAGAAGCGTTGGTACGACCAGAACGCTTGTGAGAGGACCTACCAAGTGGGTCAAAAGGTGTGGGTACTGGTCCCCGTACCACAGGACAAGCTTCAGGCAGCCTGGGAAGGCCCATACCTCGTGTACCAGCAGCTCAACCCTGTAACGTACCTGGTCACCCTGGACCCTGCCCGTGGAAGGCGGAAGCCCTTCCATGTGAACATGATGAAGGCACATCATGAGCGGGAGGCATGTGCGCTCCCCGTGTGCAACCTGCCCGAGGAGGGAGAAGCGGAAACCCTCCTGGATATGCTAGCCCAGGTTAGGGCAGGCGGATCCATTGAGGATGTGGAGGTTGGCCACCAGCTCTTGGAGGACCAACGGTCCCAGCTGTGGGCCACCCTACACCCCTTCCGGGGGTTGTTTACCAACCAGCCCGGAAGGACTGACTTGGCTGTCCATCACGTGGACACTGGGGATCATCCCCCGATCCGGCGTTCAGCATATCGGGTCTCCCTGGAGGTGCAGCAACACATGCGCCAGGAGATTGACGAGATGCTGAAGCTGGGGGTGATCCAGGCATCCAACAGCGCTTGGGCCTCGCCTGTAGTCCTCGTCCCTAAGAAGGACCGAACCACTCGGTTCTGCGTGGACTACAGGGGGCTCAATGCGGTCACGGTCGCCGATGCGTACCCAATGCCACGCATCGATGACCTGCTCGATCAGTTGGCCGGGGCTCAGTACCTGACCATCATGGATCTGAGCCGGGGATATTGGCAGATCCCCCTGACTCGCAAGGCCAGGGAACGCTCTGCCTTTATTACCCCATTTGGACTGTACGAGTCCACGGTGATGCCATTCGGGATGAGGAATGCCCCTGCCACTTTCCAGCGGATGGTCAACACCCTGCTCAAGGGACTTGAAGGGTACGCGGCCGCGTACCTGGATGACATTGCCGTCTTCAGTCCCACCTGGGAGGACCACCTAGAGCATCTAGCACAGGTGCTCAGGCGGATCCACCGGGCAGGTTTGACCATCAAGCCGGGAAAGTGTCAGCTGGCCATGAGCGAGGTCCAGTACCTCGGTCACCGGGTAGGCGGGAGAACACTGAAGCCCGAGCCTGAGAAAGTGGAGGCCATCGCATCCTGGCCCACCCCCAGGACCAAGAAGCAGGTGATGTCCTTCTTGGGGACCGCTGGGTACTATAGGAGGTTTGTTCCATGCTATAGTAGCCTGGCAAAGCCCTTGACGGACCTCACCAAGAAGAAGCTGCCCTCTGCAGTCGATTGGACAATGGACTGCGAGACAGCCTTCCAGGCCCTAAAGGACGCCCTGTCCAGCCCGCCCGTGCTACAGGCAGCCGACTTCACGCGGCCATTTGTAGTACAGACCGACGCCAGTGACTTCGGCCTCGGTGCGGTGCTCAGCCAGGTGGACTCTGCGAGCCAAGAGCACCCAGTCTTGTACCTGAGCAGGAAGCTGTTACCAAGGGAAGTTGCCTATTCCACGATGGAGAAGGAGTGCCTGGCCATAGTGTGGGCCCTGCAGCGTCTGCAACCCTATCTATACGGGCGCCACTTCATCGTGGAGACGGACCACAATCCCCTCAGCTGGTTGCACACCGTCTCTGGGACGAATGGGCGATTGTTGCGATGGAGCCTTGCGCTCCAGCAATACAACTTCACCATTCGCCACAAAAGGGGCCGTGACCATGGTAACGCAGACGGGCTGTCCCGACAAGGAGAGGTCGCGGACGGGCGCACGGGGGAACACCGGAGTGTGCTGCCCCCTAGCGCCCTCAAAAGGGGGGAGGTGTGAGGTAAATCCGGAGATATGACGATAAATCATGATATTCAAGTATGTCAGGAAGCCCTCTCCTGGTGTCACCCCCCCTTTCCTTCACACAACTGGTTTAGCAACAAATCCCATGGCCATGTCCTGTGATATGGAAATTAGGTGGCTTTAGGACAATGGACACAGGATGACTCCCTGCCGTCACCCTGTAGTAGGAGCTGCTAGCTAGTTAGCAAGGCTATGGAAATAGCCAGACAGAACGACTCCAGTAAAAAATGGTTCATATCTCGCAAGCCGTATTTCCGATAAATATGGCAACCATAAAAATGGTGTCTCCGCATGTGGACGATGCCGGCACCCCCTTTTTATGGGAGCAGGACATTGGGAAATGCCCCAGGCGTGATATCAGCCAATGGGGAACTGGCAGACAGGTCATGAGTCCCCTCGTTCTGTAGCTAAATTCATAACTGTCACAATGAGAGCATTGGCGTCCGCCTACGACGCTCCCAGGCAAAGTTATGGCCAATATCCCCTTTGCTGGATAATTCTGATCCATGCAGGGGGAGTGGCAGTGCTTCCCTGTGAGGTCACTAAGGTAGGAGGGGACCTGGATTGCCCAGGTTGATAACCCTACTTCGGCCATTTTCCAGGGTTCTTCTCGCTGGGGGCACGTGCAGGAAACATCTGTGGGAGTTCCTAGAAACCTGGTCTACAGCGCCCCCCTGTGGCCAGACGCACAAGGTAACTGATTGAATTGCATACCTGTTTGAAAACCATGCTTTATCTGTAACTGTACTCTGACATATGTATATTCTGTAGATTCCCTATTGTATATATTGTAGTTTCTAGTGTGCTTTAGGCTGATTAAATTATATAATTAATCTTGGGCTGTTCTGTTATCTCGATCTTGAATCCCACGTCTGTGTGTTCGGCTAATAGTTACCGTGAAGCGGTTGGTGGCAGCGAGTTGTGCCAAGGATTATTGTGGGGAGGCCAGTGAGATTCAGGGAGGTTTTATATATTCCGCCCGCGGAGGTCGGGGGAATATATACCTTACTCTCACCGGGGACCCTTCAATAATCGGCATAAGTAGTATAGCGGCCTCCTTGCTTATGGTCGGGCAATTCCATAATTGGCCTGACTATAAGAGGGGCGCTAGAGAGCGCGTCACGTGCTCTGTCTGTCGGTCGGGAGGTATAAAGGAGGGGTGACCCCCACTTGTTACCCCCCGATTGTGACGTACTGGTAGCCAGCGCGGGGGATTTCTGAGTGACCCCCCCGGTGGTTTGTGACACTTAGCTTTTATCATGATGTAGAATACAGTGTTTTGAGAGTCCGTGTAGGAGGAAGCCGGTTTTTATATTATGACGGTGCGAGTTATGCCTGTTGTGAAGAGCCTGGCTTGTTCTGCCTACATATTGTTTGCCACATATGCAATCGACAAGGTATATGACAAAATCAGACTGGCATGTCAAGTGATTTTTTATCTTGAATGACTCATTCGCACTGGATGAGCAGAATGTGGTTCTGCCATGATAAATACTCCTGCAACACAAACAATTTCTGTAACCACATCTGAAGATACCTACTAGGGCTGGAAATATGTTTTGGGTTGGCTTGGTCCTCAGTTTACTCGGGGCCAGGATATTTTTGATGGTGGGGGCCCGCCTAAATGTGATTCCCGGGGTGGGGGGAAGAATAGGACTAAGAATAGGGTCTTTTTGCAGGATATCCCAATGTTTAGACAGGATATTTTTGATTGACATATTATCACTGCTATAGGTGGTAATAAGGTTGAGGCTGAAATCTTGCTTCCCCCCTTTAATTTTACATTCATTTTTATTATCATTATTTTTATTTCTATTTTTATCAAGGCCTCTGTCCTCTTCGTGTTCAGAGGGAAGAATGCTCCTTCGTGTTTTAATGAGGTCCATTTGTTTTAATTTGGAGGACTCCTGGTAGGCTCTCCGGATGAGGGGCTTTGGGTACCCTTTTTCCTCAAAGCGCTGTCTCAATACCTCCACTTGCTCATTGAAGTCAGTGTCCTGGGTACAATTCCTCCTGATCCTTTTGTATTGGTTCAGTGGAACGTTCTGTAGCCATTTGTTATAGTGTTCACTATTATAGTGAATGTAGCCGTTGGCGTCTACCTTTTTAAAGAAGATTTTCGTTAGAATCTTATGGTCCTGATGGAAAATGACCAAATCCAAAAAATGTATACTATTGGAACATACTGATGATGTAAATTTCAGACCCCAATTGTTGCTATTCAGATTATCAAGGAGGATTCCGACATCAGAGCAGTTGCTATCCCAAATTATGAAAAGGTCATCTATGAACCTTTTATAGAGGACTAAACTCTTTATGTTGGCCATTCTCTATATGGACCATTTCAAAAATTCCCATAAAGAGGTTGGCATAAGCACATGCAGCCTTAGACCCCATTGCCGTTCCGAGGCGTTGATGGTACAGAATATTGTTGAATGTAAAATAATTATTGCGGAGAATAAAGCTCATGCCTTCTAAAATGAAATCCCTCTGGGTTGGTGGAATTTTACTATCATTTTCTAAAAATAGAGAAATACAGAACAGGCCTAAATGATGTTCTATGTTGGAATATAGTGAGGCTACATAAATGGTCACAAATATGTAAGATTCTTTCAAAACGATTCCACTGATATTTTCTATGAGATGGGCAGAGTCCCTAATATGACTATTCAGTCCAAACACATATGGCTGCAGAAGTAAATCTATATAGTTGACTAAATTGGAAGTTAGAGAGTCAATGTCCACAATTATGGGTCTACCAGGGGGGTTCATAACATCTTTGTGAATCTTGGGTAAATGATAAAAAAATGCCATTGCTGGGTTTTTAACTTGCAGGAATCTTTTTTCAGCGGGGTTCAGTATGTTATTTACGATCGCTTTCTGAATGAGAGTTTTGTAGGCAGCAATAGCCTGGTCATATTCTACTTTCTTTGCAATTTCAGAATAGATCGGATCAGAAAGAATCCTGTGTGCCTCTTTAAGATAGTCTGTTCTATTTTGTATGACAATTCCACCCCCTTTGTCAGCTGCTCTAATAACTATATTGCCATTGTTTTTTAGGGTTGTCAAGGCTTCCCTTTCAGAGTGAGATAGATTATATTTGGATTTCTTCCTCTGGCTGATGACCTCTTTGAGGTCTGCCAAAACTAAATCGCAGAATGTTTTTAAAAAGTGTCCTTTGCTTTGTGTTGGGTAAAATTTAGATTTTGATTTTACTGCAGCATGGCAGAAAGGAGTTTCCTCAGGAGGCGTAGTGGACAGATTTTCAACTTTAAGGAGAAAGTGTCTCTTTAGTGTGAGTCTCCTAATATAACTTTGGACGTCTAGGAAGGTATCAAAGTCTTTTGATCTATATGAAGGGCAAAAAGATAGACCTTTATTTAAAACTTTGATTTCTACCTTACAGAGCACGTAGTCAGAGAGGTTGAAAATATTATTATTATCCTTATTATTATTATTATTATTGTTTGTTGACCCAGTTTCTTGGGAGGCTCTGTGGGGTGTATTGTCGGTAATATTGTTTCTAGCTGTGGCATTTAAGCAACCCTTTTTTCTTTTTTATTTTGACTTGAATCCTGCTCTGGTTCCTCTACAGTATTTTTTCTCTTTTTTGTAGATGGTTTTGGGACTAAAAAATCCGTGATCAAATTGCGTTTTGGAGTTTTGGCCGATGGAAGAAAAGGGACAAGCAGTAAAGCCATATTGGTGTTATCTATGATAATTTTCTCGGTGCCTATGGAGGTCAATGGTGTGGCGGTAGAGCCCTGTGAAGAGGGGAGTGGATCTCCATGAATAGATAGGTTCAAGAGGTCAATAAAATCATCGTCCCGAGTTTTTTCAGTCTGTAGAAGAGGGTCATTCAAATCTAGAAGTGCCCTTTTCTTCCTGATTCTGTCAATCTGTAGCCTGATCCTGGCTAAATGCGCTCGTGTCTCCTCAGGGTACAATGGGGCAGGTGCCACTCTTGGGGGATCAGTAGTGTCACCAGAGGTAGAGGGGAGGTAAATGTCCGTATTTGCATTCTGTCTGATGATGTTAGTTTGCGAAAAAAAACTTCATCTGCCAGAATATCAATATGGCCTGGATTTTTGTGTGTCACAATTGGGGGTATATCTGATTCTTTAGTTATGTCCTGCTGAATTATTATATCCCTATTCCGGTGGGTATTGGTATTGGGGTCCGTTCTGTCAGTTCTGTGGAACCTGCTATTAACAAAGCTCTTTTTGCTGAAATTATTATTGTT
The DNA here is from genome assembly GCF_048569485.1 of Anomaloglossus baeobatrachus. Classification (NCBI taxonomy): domain Eukaryota; kingdom Metazoa; phylum Chordata; class Amphibia; order Anura; family Aromobatidae; genus Anomaloglossus; species Anomaloglossus baeobatrachus. Next base: position 215,640,412 of record NC_134353.1, read on the forward strand.
AGTAGAGCTGTGTCTCCTAAAACTATTGCTTCTCGGGGGGAAAAAAGGTTTTACTACAGGAGTGGTGGAGTTGATCTGGTGTCTCTCATGCCTGTCTATTTGTAGCTTTTTGGACTTTCTAATAATTGTATCTTGCTCAAGTTGTAGGAGCCGGGTGTTTATCCCTGAATTTAAATTCCTATACTCAGGGTGTAGTGTAAAAATAGTAAGCTCCTCATACAGTTCTGAAATTTTAGCCATAGAGGCTGTAGCGATATTAGTTCTTTTTTCATGCAAGCATAACAACATACCTTGCATGCAAAGGCTGAAGAGTTTGTCCCATTTTTCTGTGAAGTCCAAATCCTGTGGGAAAGGCGAAGCTCGTTGTATTTGTAGACCTTTAGGGCACAGTTTCTCATCCATATACAGTAGAGACCAAAAGTTTGGACACACCTTCTCATTCAAAGAGTTTTCTTTATTTTCAGGACTCTGAAAATTGTAGATTCACATTGGAGGCATAAAAACTATGAATTAAAACATGTGGAATGAAATACTTAAAAAAGTTTGACACAACTGAAAATAAGTCTTATATTCTAGGTTCTTCAAAGTAGCCACCTTTTGCTTTCATTACTACTTTGCACACTCTTGGCATTCTCTTGATGAGCTTCAAGAGGTAGTCACCGGAAATGGTCTTCCAACAGTCTTGAAGGAGTTCCCAGAGATGCTTAGCACTTGTTGACCCTATTGCCGTCACTCTGCGGTCCAGCTCACCCGAAACCATCTCGATTGGGTTCAGGTTTGGTGACTGTGGAGACCAGATCATCTGGCGTAGCACCTCATCACTTTCCTTCTTAGTCAAATAGCCCTTACACAGCCTGGAGGTGTGTTTGGGGTCATTGTCCTGTTGAAAAATAAATGATGGTCCAACTAAATGCAAACCGGATGGAATAGCATGCCGCTCCAAGATGCTGTGGTAGGCATACTGGTTCTGTATGCCTTCAATTTTGAATAAATCCCCAACAGTGTCATCAGCAAAGCACCCCCACACCATCACACCTCCTCCTCCATGCTTCACGGTGGGAACCAACCATGTAGAGTCCATCCATTCACCTTTTCTACAAAGACACGGTGGTTGGTTCCAAAGATCTCAAATTTGGACTCATCAGGCCAAAGCACAGATTTCCACTGGTCTAATGTCCATTCCTTGTGTTCTTTACCCCAAACAAGTCTCTTCTGCTTGTTGACTGTCCTTAGCAGTGGTTTCCTAGCAGCTATTTTACCATGAAGGCATGCTGCACAAAGTCTCCTCTTCACAGTTGTTCTAGAGATGAAAAGGTGTGTCCAAACTTTTGGTCTGTACTGTATAAGGACAAAAATCTGGCGTCCAGACTATAATGCAATTCCTCTTTCAAGAGGTCTTCAAGAGAATGGAAAAGTTTCCTCATGCGTGCAGTGTCCTCCTCCGAAAAAGAGATTCCTGAGTCCATGTCGGTGTCAGTGTTGAAATCATCAGGAGCTCCAACAGTTTGGAGAATAAGCCTTTCCCTGGATGACAGGCAATTATTGTAGTAATCCATGCTGCCCACGGATGGTGGGAGAAGAATGGGCCCTTTGCTGCCAAAATTCCCAAGGAGATAAGGTCCAGATGCCAAATCTCAGTGTCCGAAGACTTGCACATGCTAGAGGTGGGGAAACAAAAGGGGCAATAGGGTCTTACCCGGTATAACGTGGGATGATAAGAAAGAAGTAGGTAAACTCACCTGATAGGGTTGTGCCAGTCATAACTCCTTAAAACGCATGTGAGTGTCCACGTGGTTCAAGCAGCGGCCCCGTGAAATCGTGATAAATATATAATCAAGGGGAAAATGGGTATATGCCGCGCTTAAAAACCACTGATGCAGAACTGATGTAATAATTTCTTTTTTATTACAGCATTCCAACGCGTTTCAGAGATAAAGACCGTCTCCTTCTTCAGGGAAAAAGAAATCATACAAACATTCCCAGTCTGGTGCTTTATAAGAGGATCCATATTGCCATGTTGACAGCCATGATGTCATCCACCCACAAGGTTGCAGAGGGAGGACTCATAGACACGTGGAGACGTGGAAGAAGGAGAAAAAAATTCACATTTTGATACATTTAAAACATCACAACAAGAGCAAACAATTATAATAAAATACAATAAAATGTAATAAAATAGGACAAAATGTAAAATTTGTATGTAATTATTTATTAAGAAGGTGTGTGAAAAATGTTGGCAGGCTTGGGTGCAAAAGAACATGAAAAAGTGGAAGCAAGCAGATTGGGAAGGTGCGAACCTATGGAGAAGAAGCTGGCATGTAGAGGGGTTAAACACCAACCCATTACTCTAAATCCATCCATTTATTCTAAATGGAAAAAGGACAAGTATATCATTTTATGACTAAGAAAAATTACACTGATGGTTGTGAAAGAAAGATTCTTTTATTTTTTCATAGATCGATTTTATATATATATAAATCTGTGCAAGTGCATAAATGTGATTCCATGCTAGTGCAGAACCATGGTAACCAGTTTTTATTGGAAAGAGTAGTGAGCATGTATAGGATGTAAAAGTGGAATTTTTAGAAGTGTAGAGAAAATGGTGGACAAGTTCCTAAAATGTGAGGGGCCAGGGCAGAAGTAGTCGGGGTTGGACAGAATAAAATCACATGCGTGAGGGAATGAAGCGAGTATCAGGACTATCAGGGTGAAATGAGTTCAGACCGTGGGAAAATTGGAGAATGCGCAGGCGCACAGAGCAAGTCTAACCCAGCGGAGGTAACCAAGGATCAGACCGTGGGAAAAAAGCTGTGTGTGCAGCGATATAGAGTGGTGGGTAGAAACAGATGTGAAACGCACGCTGAGCGAAAAAGATGAGCAGACAGAAATGACAAGTACACGGATGAGGGGTAAAAATGGGTTGAATTGGTTGTTAATATATATAAAAAAATTTTTATTAAAAAGGGAGTATAATTAAATAATGAATAAACACCGCACAGAGGGTTGTTTTACTGGAATCTGTTCCATAAAAAGACTTAGGTAGTAGATGAAAGGATTTTGATAATTAATTGATAATAAATAAGACAAACAACTTTCTAAGCCTCTGAAGCATAGAAACGCGCTGGTTAATTCTTAAAATACCTAAAAACAGATTATAAAGGTGGAATCTGCATAGAATATACCCATTTTCCCCTTGATTATATATTTATCACGATTTCACGGGGCCGTTGCTTGAACCACGCGGACACTCACATGCGTTTTAAAGAGTTGTGACTGGCACAACCCCATCAGGTGAGTGTACCTACTTCTTTCTTATCATCCCACGTTATAACGGGTAAGACCCTATTGCGCCTTTTGTTTCCCCACCTCTAGCATCTGCAAGTCTTTGGACCACAGAGTGAATTATCTGTATGATTGACTACTTGCTGAAGACTGGAAACCACATATTTGGAAATCGCCTTGCTATACTCATCAAGATAGCTTTAAACTAAAACAGTGTGGGAAGGGAAGAAAAAGACCAGGGAAAGCCATACAGGTGACAAATACTATTGAAAACTCTGCTGTTAGAAATGGAAAGGAACAACTAAGACAAAAAATTCAGAATAATGAAAATATGAGGGAAAGAATACACAATCACAAACTAAAATGTTTTTATACAAACGCACAGAGCATGGGCAACAAACAAGGAGAATTTGAGTTACTAACTTAGAAAAAGAAATATAATGTCATTGGCATCACTGAAACTTGGTGGAACGATACACATGACTGGAATACAAGGCTAGAAGGATACAACTTATTTGCAAGAAACAGAAATAATAAACGAGGAGGAGGTGTCGCATCGTATGTTAGAAAATCATATATCTCCACAGAGATTGAAACTTCAGAGACTGGAAGTTCTGTGGAAGTTGTTTGGGTAAGAATACAAGGCGTAAACAAGGGAAAGAACACCATTGTAGGCGTGTTCTACAGGCCGCCTCAACAAGTGGAGGCTATAGATAAACTCTTAATACATCAGATGACCAACTTCTCAAAAAAAATGATGTAGTGATCATGGGAGATTTCAACTATCCAGACATTTGTTGGGAATCTCTCTCTGGTAAAAGTAACAGTTCCAACAAATTTTTATCCTCTGTTGCTGACAGCTTTATCTTCCAAAAGGTAGAGGAGAAAACAAGGGAATCTGCTACCTTGGATCTAATCCTTACAAACAGGGAGGAAATGGTTGAGGAGGTAAGGGTGGTTGGGACCCTGGGAAGCAGTGACCATGCTATCATAGAGTTTTGGATAACTAGAGGAGGAAGACCTGTGAAAACTCAGACTTCAAGGCTGGATTTCAGAAAGGCAGATTTTAAGGGACTCAAAAAGAGGATAGCAGGGATTCAATGGCAGTATGTCCTTAAAGACAGAAATGTCCAGGAAGGATGGGACATCTTGAAAAATGAGATTCTCAAAGCGCAATCGTTAACAATCCCTAAAAGAGGGAAGAATAAGAAACATTTAAGGAAATTAGGATGGATGAACACAGAACTTAACACTAGAAATCCCAGAGAGGGGTCATTTAATATTTCTACCTTTGGAACCCAGAGACGGGTCGATTGACCTGAAGGATTTTAGATAACATCCTATAATCACCGTCTTTTGTTCTGTAATTAAGGCCATTACTGTCGCACCACAGGGGGTTGTTGTTTTCCAACTTCCTGTGGTGCGACAGTAATGGCCTTAATTACAGTTTGGACTAAAGGTCATTTGACCCTCTTTCGGGACTTCAGGGGGGAGCTCAAAATTTCTGCGACTTCTAGTGTTAAACACATGCTAAAAAGGAAGAAAGAAGTGTTTATCAAATGGAAAGAGGGAGGCATATCTAAAAAGAATATAACACAGTCTGCAAAACCTGCAGGGCACGCATCAGATTAGCCAACGCTGATAATGAAATAAGGCTTGCAAGAGATGTCAAAAGCAATAAAAAAGGATTTTGGTATTATGTAAAAAATAAAAGAAAAGTCAAAGATGTTATAGGAATTTTACAGGATGAAAATGGTGAAGTTGTAAAAAATTATGTCGAAAAGGCTGAACTTTTAAATTCATATTTTGTATCTGTTTTCTCTGGAAAAGTAAATGTAAAATCAACTGATCTTCACCATTCTATTAAAGGATTAGAAGAATCCAGGCCATCTATAAACAAAGAGATAGTGAGGGAATACTTAGCTAACATAAATTAATTCAAGTCCCCAGGTCCAGATGAATTACACCCCAGAGTACTGAAGGAGATAGCAGAGGAAATATTAGAACCACTCTTCATAATTTTTGAAAATTCTTGGAGAACAAGAGAAGTTTAAGAAGACTGGAGAAGAGCAAATGTTGTCCCTATCTTACAAGAGGGTGATCAACGAGTGGTACAGGCTGCCACAAGAGGTGGTGAGTTCTCCTTTAATGGAAGTCTTTAAAAAGTGGTTGGACGTACATATGTCTGGGATGATTTAGTGAATCCTGCTTTGAGCAGGGGGTTGGACTAGATGAGCCAGGAGGTCCATTCCAAATCTACCATTCTATGATTCTATGATTTCCAACAAACCCATATATCATTCTGCTAACCGTCACTTTCTCTATACTATGCTGTCCACAGATCAGACTGCATGTACAACATGATGACTCAAATCCTGTTAGTTATTCCATAAGTACATATATAGTGTTAATGATAACCTGTCAGCACAATTTTGTAATGTAAAGTAAAGACATGACTCTAAAGACAGGTGAAGAAATCCGCTTTGTTGTTCTTCTTTAGTCACGATTTGAAGTATTCTTCTAATTAGATTTCGGTGCCCAGGGGCCGGACTGTACACTGGGTCTTCTCCATGTCTGTGATTCCCCGGCCCCATCGCCTGTCTCCTCTGCATGACCTGCTTCCTCTCTTTCAAATTTCGCAGACACCAGTCATTCAAAGACCAGAGGCAGGGGGAAGAGCTGGGAAATCACAGACAAGGAGGAGAAGACCCTGTATACAGTAAAGTCCCTGTGCACCAACCGGAGAGTCACTGTAAAAAAAGATGAAGACAGCGTCAGACGAGTATAAGGAAGGGGACTTACGTATAAAGCATCACTTCATCACTGAAATTAAAAACAAAAAGCTGGAGTGGTGCTTTAGGTATTTTCCATATGTACACTGTTTGCTGTCTAAAAGGAAACTAGACACCAGATTGTTACCATATAAAGTAAAGGTAGTGCCATACTGGCACTAGCATGGTGATTAAAATCATACCTTCACTTTTCAGATTAGATCTTTGATTGCAGAAAAAAAATTTAACTGTACATGCGCCAATGCCGCTCATTGTCATCTCCACAGTGTCTTCAATAAAATGGTGCTGGAAATTGCTGTACGCGTATGCGCTGGCTCTGGCACCATTTCAATGAAGACATCATTACTCTAGCAATGCGCACTCACCGCCAACAGTAGCAATGGTGGTGCAGCACAAAATTTGAATAAAAAGGGGCGAGCCAGGAGGATGCCGGAGGAGGAATTTACACCTGACCCACAAAGGCCCACTCCGCTGCACACATTTTTTTCTGCAATCAAAGATCCAATCTGAAAAGTGAAGGTATGAGTTTAATCACCATGCTAGTGTCAGTATGCAGCAGCTTTTCATTTATGGTAAAATCCTGGTGGTTGGTTCCGTTTAAGTTAAAAAATACAGTCATATGAAAAAGTTTGGGCACCCCTATTAATGTTAACCTTTTTTCTTTATAAAAATTTGGGGTTTTGCAACAGCTATTTCAGTTTCATATATCTAATAACTGATGGACTGAGTAATATTTCTGGATTGAAATGAGGTTTATTGTACTAACAGAAAATGTGCAATCCGCATTTAAACAAAATTTGACCGGTGCAAAAGTATGGGCATCCTTATCAACTTCTTGATTTGAACACTCCTAACTACTTTTTACTGACTTACTAAAGCACTAAATTGGTTTTGTAACCTCATTGAGCTTTGAACTTCATAGGCAGGTGTATCCAATCATGAGAAAAGGTATTTAAGGTGGCCACTTGCAAGTTGTTCTCCTATTTGAATCTCCTATGAAGAGTGGCATCATGGGCTCCTCAAAACAACTCTCAAATGATCTGAAAACAAAGATTATTCAACATAGTTGTTCAGGGGAAGGATACAAAAAGTTGTCTCAGAGATTTAAACTGTCAGTTTCCACTGTGAGGAACATAGTAAGGAAATGGAAGAACACAGGTACAGTTCTTGTTAAGCCCAGAAGTGGCAGGCCAAGAAAAATATCAGAAAGGCAGAGAAGAAGAATAGTGAGAACAGTCAAGGACAATCCACAGACCACCGCCAAAGACCTGCAGCATCATCTTGCTGCAGATGGTGTCAATGTGCATCGGTCAACAATACAGCGCACTTTGCACAAGGAGAAGCTGTATGGGAGAGTGATGCAAAAGAAGCCGTTTCTGCAAGCACGCCACAAACAGACTCGCCTGAGGTATGCAAAAGCACATTTGGACAAGCCAGTTACATTTTGGAAGAAGGTCCTGTGGACTGATGAAACAAAGATTGAGTTGTTTGGTCATACAAAAAGGCATTATGCATGGAGGCAAAAAAGCACGGCATTCCAAGAAAAGCACTTGCTACCCACAGTAAAATTTGGTGGAGGTTCCATCATGCTTTGGGGCTGCGTGGCCAATGCAGACACCGGGAATCTTGTTAAAGTTCAGAGTCGAATGGATTCAACTCAGTATCAGCATATTCTTGACAATAATGTGCAAGAATCAATGACGAAGTTGAAGTTACGCAGGGGATGGATATTTCAGCAAGACAATGATCCAAAACACCGCTCCAAATCTACTCAAGCATTCATGCAGAGGAACAATTACAATGTTCTGGAATGGCCATCCCAGTCACCAAACCTGAATATCATTGAACATCTATGGGATGATTTGAAGCATGCTGTCCATGATCGGCGACCATCAAACTTAACTGAACTGGAATTGTTTTGTAAACAGGGATGGTCAAATATACCTTCATCCAGGATCCAGGAGCTCATTAAAAGCTACAGGAAGTGACTAGAGGCTGTTATTTTTGCAAAAGGAGGATTTACAAAATATTAATGTCACTTTTATGTTGAGGTGCCCATACTTTTGCACCGGTCAAATTTTGTTTAAATGCGGATTGCACATTTTCTGTTAGTACAATAAACCTCATTTCAATCCAGAAATATTACTCAGTCCATCAGTTATTAGATATATGAAACTGATATAGCTGTTGCAAAAACCCAAATTGTTATAAAGAAAAAAGGTTAACATTAATAGGGGTGCCCAAACTTTTTCATATGACTGTATATATATATATATATATATATATATATATATATATAGCTCAAAATGATGTATTATTATTTAACAGTCGTCAGCTCGATCTCGAGCCAAGGCTACTTGATGGATGAACGCTCTTTAGGAAAATTGATCTTGTGCAAGCCAAGATAATTCCACCAGTGTCATCTCTGTTGTTATCTTGATAGTATCAAGCCATTCCATTACTGGTCGTCCACTTTGACCCGTTCCTTCTATTTTTCCAACCATTATGTTTTTCCAATGATATAATGTACAATATTCATGCCATGCAGACAAAAGAAGTTAGATTCTTATTAGACTAGTATAATTTACGAGAGAAGGGAGACAGCACATCTAAAGGCCCCGTTACACGCTACGATTTATCTGACGATATGTCGTCGGGGTCACGGTCTCACGGACTTCCGTCATCGTTAGCGACGTCGTTGCATGTGACACCAACGAACGGACGTTAACGATCAAAAAAACTCACCTTATCGTTGATCGTTGACACGTCGTTCATTTTCATAAAATCGTTGATTGTTGAGGATGCAGGTTGTTCGTCATTCCCGAGGCAGCACACATCGCTACATGTGACACCTCGGGAACGACGAACTGCAGCTTACCTGCGGCCACCGGGAATGAGGAAGGAAGGAAGGAGGTGGGCGGCATGTTACGGCCGCTCATCTCCGCCCCTCCGCTTCTATTGGGCGGACGCTGAGTGACGTCTCTGTGATGCCACACGAACCGCCCCCTTAGAAAGGAGGTGGTTCGCAGGCAACAGCGACGTCGCTAGGCAGGTAAGTACGTGTGACGGCTTTGAAGGATATTGTGCGCCACGGGCAGCGATTTGCCCGTGACACACAACTGACGGGGGCGGGCGCTTTCACCAGCGATATCGCTGCGTGTAACACCCCCTTAAGAGTGGCATGCATCAAATAAAAGTATAAATTCACATATTTATTCCAACTGTACTATAATACAAAATTACATTTTTAGCAAATAATTGATCAATTTTTTGAGCCACCCCTGCCACATCACGGCAAATCTCAATAGGGGTTCCTACTCTATATTTTATATTTCATTGTGTCTTGCCGCCTAAATTAAAAGCAGAACTATATAATAGCAACACATACATGTGACCTTTATATAACCGCTTCCATGTCGCAAAAATAGGCAATTGCGGATAAAAGTCAGCCCATGTCTGCACATGCTGGGACCTGGGCTGCCTTTATTTGCGGTTGCTTCTCCTTGCAAACATGGAAGCGGTTTCTGAAATGTTACAGGTAAATGTGTTGCTTCAATATGGTTCTGCTTTTAATGAATTTAGGAGGCCACATGGCACAATGGAAATATTAAATATAGAGCAGGACCCCCTTGCCGTGACATGGCAGGGGTGGCTCAAATAATTGATCAATTGTTTGCTAAAAATCTCATTTTGAATTATAGTACAGTTGGAATAATTTGTGAATTTACACTCTTAATTGTTTGCATGCCATTCTCAAGCAGTGCTGGCTTCCCCCCTTTCTGTAGTATAGTTTAACTGGCAAACCAACAAGTGAAAAGAACGGCTCATCAGTTGGTATTGTCCTATGGCAGTATCTCAATTTAAACTAACGCAAATAAGATCAACATATGAAATTTGTACTGTATATAAACCGTACAAAATTCTTCAGCCTAGCTATGGTAAAAAAATTATAAATATAAATGTTTTAGCATTAGGAATTTTTTTTTAAATGGGATATTTGGTATACTTATAAATAATTTCTTTCCAGCATACTATGTGACAGTTGCTGTGGATCTGCATTTACGATACCAAATATTGAGAACCCTGCCAAGTAAGAACACCTGGTGGTTTTCTGGCAAGTGATTATAATTGTGCGGCTACTACTTGTTTTATGCTTGAAGTTCAAGACTGAATCCAACCTGTTCTCAGATGAATGAATAATCCAGTGGGCGGACTCCTACAGATCAAAGTTTTATGATATCCTAGCGACATTACAAGAGACTTTTTTTTATATTTAGTAAACAAACAGGTCAAAGAAATGATAGAGGATGGTTGTACTAATCCAATATGCTAATATGCACTTTTAAATGCACTTTAATAAATGCATTGTTCTAGTATTAATAGTTTTTATTTTGTTGTCATTTTGTATTTTTTAATTACCTTTAAAAGTGATAATATCCTTTTATACATAGAAAATGGATTAAGTAAGATTTCCAGTTGAAAAACAAAAAGTAACATTTACCACTAAATACTATATACTGTATTTTTTTCCAGTCTCCAGGTAAGATACATTTACCTGAGCAAGCATTAAAGGGAACCTGTCAGCAGAAATTTTCCCTAAAACCTAAAAGATTCCCCCTCTGCAGCTCCTGGGCTGCATTCTAGAAAGGTCCCTGTTATTATTGTGCCCCCTTTCTGACCAAAATACAGAGTTTATAAAGTGGTACGTTTTTGGATTTGGATTCTGTAAATGTGACATGGGGGCGGGCTGCCTGGCGTCCGTTATTCTGCCTCCTGCTGCTTTAGGCCGTCCCCCATCACTCCTTTCCATAGCTGTGGACGCCGCCCAGTGCTCCACAGGTCCCCGCGCATGCCCAGTGCTCATCTCTCGTGGAGCACTGTGCCTCAGGGCAAGATGGGAAGGAGGTGACGTGGGGTCAGCAGCACCGCGCTTGCGCAGAACGAAGGACGCCGAGGGGGAAAGCGCGGTCCCGCGATTATGGGCGGTTGCTTGGTAATAAACATCACAGCATCGCCCATAATCTAAAGCCTGTGCGCACGTCACCAGCGGTGACACTGGGCACAGTGCTCATCCACGAGAGATGAGCACTGGGCATGCGCGGGGACCTGTGGAGCACTGGGCGGCGTCCACAGCTATGGAAAGGAGTGATGGGGGACGGCCTAAAGCGGCAGGAGGCAGAATAACGGACGCCAGGCAGCCCGCCCCCGTGTCACATTTACAGAATCCAAATCCAAAAAGGTACCACTTTATAAACTCTGTATTTTGGTCAGAAAGGGGGCACAATAATAACAGGGACCTTTCTAAAATGCAGCCCAGGAGCTGCAGAGGGGGAATCTTTTAGATTTTAGGGGAAATTTCTGCTGACAGGTTTCCTTTAATACTTTGCTTGCAATGTTTCCAATCCCTGAAGATATAATGACTGCAATTGGTAGTTGCCACTTTTGGCAAATAAAATACTTACAGCACCACTCCAGAATTTTGTTTTTTTATTTCACCCCTGGAGTGGTAATTTAAAGGGAACCAATCATCAGGATTTTCGTGTATAAGCTGCAGCCAGTGCAGTACTGGCACTATCATGCACAGTGTGTACATACCATCAGGGGGCAGCTCGGGTGTTTAGGCAGCGAAATCCAACTTTATAAAGTTTGAAATTTCGTGCACTTTTTGATTGACGTGTGCACCTCTGCAGATAATGTCCGGGCGGGTTATGCAGGAGTTCCCCGCCCCCCCGCGCTGCCTGTTCCACCCTCCCTCTCTCCCTCCCTCCGGCTGTATGTAAAATGCTAATCTTCAGAAACATGGCGCCGGAGTGGGCCTCCGCGCATAGCGCTTATCTCCGGCGCCATGTTTCTGAAGCCCGCATTACACAGCTTGGTGTCTGCAGAACAGCTGATCGGAGGACGCGATCAGCTGTAGCTATGACGACGTGCCGCCTCAGGACACCGGGCCAGGACAGGAGCTTGCCAGCGACATCGGGGGTCAGGTGAGGTAAGTTCACAATGGACTCACATGACCCCGTGACGGCAGTGCTGCGAGACCCGGTCACGGTAGTGATATCGGGCGGCACTGTCTTCACGGGGTCAGGTGAATGAAATTACTAGCACCTGTGATGTCATTGCCCCAGCAGGCACGCACACATTATACACACACATACACACACTATATATATACACACACACCCACACTGCTGTGTGTGCGCCCCTGCGTTGACCTGGGCTCACCTTCTGAGTTCCAGGTCACTGCAGGAAAGCACTCACAGCTGTGTGTGTGTATAATGTGTGTATGCGCGTGTGTATAATGTGTGTATGCGCGTGTGTATGATGTGTGTGCGCGCGCGCGTGTGTATAATGTGTGTATGCGCATGTGTGTATAATGTGTGTATGCGCGCGTGTATAATGTGTGTGCGCGCGCGTGTATAATGTGTGTGCGCGCGCGCGTGTATGATGTGTGTGCGCGCGCGCGTGTATGATGTGTGTGCGCGCGCGCGTGTATGATGTGTGTGCGCGCGCGCGCGCGTGTATGATGTGTGTGCGCGCACGCGTGTATGTGTGTGTGTGTATAGTGTGTGTGTGTGTATAGTGTGTATACTGTGTGTATAGTGTGTGTGTGTGTGTATAGTGTATAGTGTGTGTATAGTGTATAGTGTGTGTGTGTGTGTATAGTGTGTGTGTGTGTGTGTATAGTGTGTGTGTGTGTATAGTGTGTGTGTATAGTGTGTGTGTGTGTATAGTGTGTGTGTGTGTGTGTATAGTGTGTGTGTGTGTGTATAGTGTGTGTGTGTGTAGTGTGTGTGTGTATAGTGTGTGTGTGTAGTGTATAGGGTGTATAGTGTGTGTGTATAGTGTGTGTGTATAATGTGTGTGCGCGCGTATAATATGTGTGTGTGTGCGCGCGTATAATATGTGTGTGTGCGCGCGCGCCTCTCTGCTGGGGCAATGACGTCACAGGTGGAAGTGAGGGGCTGCTCTCACAATCAATGGGGGACTTTTAGTTCTGCATTAAAGGGGTGGTTCACCCATTTTTTTTTTTTTTCCCCCAATGATCAGATGATATTGGATCCGGATTGGACTGCGCGGGACCCTAACCCAGGATTACTGCGGAGGGGGGTTTATTTCAATAAAGATGGAGTCACTAATTGTGTTGTGTTTTATTTCTAATAAAAATATTTTTCTGTGTGTTGTGTATTTTTTTTTTATCTATCATTACTAGAAATTCATGGTGGCCATGTCTAATATTGGCGTGACACCATGAATTTCGGGCTTAGGGCTAGCTGATAATATACAGCTAGCCCTAACTCCATTATTACCCGGCTAGCCACCCGGCATCAGGGCAGCTGGAAGAGTTGGATACAGCGCCAGAAGATGGCGCTTCTATGAAAGCGCCATTTTCTGGGGTGGCTGCGGACTGCAATTCGCAGTGGGGGTGCCCAGAAAGCTTGGGCACCCTTCACTGTGGATTCCAATCCCCAGCTGCCTAGTTGTACCCGGCTGGACACCAAAATTAGGCGCAGCTCACGTCATTATTTTTTTTTAATTATTTCATGAAATTCATGAAATAAAAAAAAAAAAAAGGGCTTCTCTATATTTTTGGTTCCCAGCCGGGTACAAATAGGCAGCTGGGGGTTGGGGGCAGCCCGTACCTGCCTGCTGTACCCGGCTAGCATACAAAAATATGGCGAAGCCCACGTCATTTTTTTTTTCTTTTTTGGCAAAAAACTGCATACAGTCCGGGATGGAGTATGCTGAGCCTTGTAGTTCTGCAGCTGCTGTCTTCTCTCCTGCTTACACTAGTGAATGGAGGATACTGAGGATTGTAGTTCTGCAGCTGCTGTCTGCTCTCCTGTATACACTAGTGAATGGAGGATGCTGAGCCTTGTAGTTCTGCAGCTGCTGTCTGCTCTCATGCATACACTAGTGAATGGAGGATGCTGAGCCTTGTAGTTCTGCTCCCCCTGCCTCTCCCTCCAGCATACAGTCCTGGATAGAGCATGCTGAGCCCTGTAGTTCTGCAGCTGTATGCTCTCCTGCATACACTAGTGGAGAATGAAGAACATATTGAAGAAGGAAATTACTTCAGACCTTTTTTATTTTTTTTTTTTTTCTTTCAACAATCTTTCTCTGATAAAAAAAAAAGCATAAAAACACAGAGCAAAAAACGCACCAAAACCCGGCAAAAACGCGTCTGTTGTTTGCCACGTATGGTTTTTTTTGGGTTTTTTGACGCAAAAAAACGCACAAAAACACCGCTTAAATAAAAACGCAGTGTGTTAACTTAGCCAAAATCCACACTGTTACTTGTCATGCATGGGACTACAAGGCTCAGCATCCTCCATCCAGGACTGTATGCAGTTTTTTACCCAAAAAGAAAAAAAAATGACATGGGCTTCGCCATATTTTTGTATGCTAGCCGGGTACAGCAGGCAGGTACGGGCTGCCCCCAACCCCCAGCTGCCTATTTGTACCCGGCTGGGAACCAAAAATATGGAGAAGCCCTTTTTTTTTTTTTTTTATTTCATGAATTTCATGAAATAATTAAAAAAAAATAATGACGTGAGCTTCGCCTAATTTTGGTGTCCAGCCGGGTACAAGTAGGCAGCTGGGGATTGGAATCCACAGTGAAGGGTGCCCAAGCTTTCTGGGCACCCCCACTGCGAATTGCAGTCCGCAGCCACCCCAGAAAATGGCGCTTTCATAGAAGCGCCATCTTCTGGCGCTGTATCCAACTCTTCCAGCTGCCCTGATGCCGGGTGGCTAGCCGGGTAATAATGGAGTTAGGGCTAGCTGTATATTATCAGCTAGCCCTAAGCCCGAAATTCATGGTGTCACGCCAATATTAGACATGGCCACCATGAATTTCTAGTAATGATAGATAAAAAAAAAATACACAACACACAGAAAAATATTTTTATTAGAAATAAAACACAACACAATTAGTGACTCCATCTTTATTGAAATAAACCCCCCTCCGCAGTAATCCTGGGTTAGGGTCCCGCGCAGTCCAATCCGGATCCAATATCATCTGATCATTGGGGAAAAAAAAAAAAAAATGGGTGAACCACCCCTTTAATGCAGAACTAAAAGTCCCCCATTGATTGTGAGAGCAGCCCCTCACTTCCACCTGTGACGTCATTGCCCCAGCAGAGAGGCGCGCGCGCGCACACACACATATTATACGCGCGCACACACACACATATTATACGCGCGCACACACATTATACACACACACTATACACACACACACACTATACACACACACACTATACACCCTATACACTATACACTACACACACACACACACACACACACTATACACACACACACACACACACTATACACACACACACACACTATACACACACACACACACTATACACACACACACTATACACACACACACACACACACACACACACTATACACACACACACTATACACACACACACACACACACTATACACACACACACTATACACACACACACTATACACACACACACACACACTATACACACACACACTATACACACACACTATACACACACACACTATACACACACACTATACACACACACACACTATACACACACACACACTATACACACACACACACACTATACACTATACACACACTATACACACACACACACACTATACACACAGTATACACACTATACACACACACACTATACACACTATACACACACACACACTATACACACACACTATACACACACACACACACTATACACACAGACACACTATACACACACACACACACACTATACACACACACACACACTATACACTATACACACACTATACACTATACACACACTATACACACACACACACTATACACACAGTATACACACTATACACACACACACTATACACACACACACACTATACACACACACATACACGCGTGCGCACACACACACACATACACGCGTGCGCGCACACACATCATACACGCGCGCGCGCACAACACATCATACACGCGCGCGCGCGCGCACACATCATACACGCGCGCGCGCGCACACATTATACACGCGCGCGCGCACACATTATACACGCGCGCATACACACATTATACACACATGCGCATACACACATTATACACACGCGCGCGCACACACATCATACACACGCGCATACACACATTATACACACGCGCATACACACATTATACACACACACAGCTGTGAGTGCTTTCCTGCAGTGACCTGGAACTCAGAAGGTGAGCCCAGGTCAACGCAGGGGCGCACACACAGCAGTGTGGGTGTGTGTGTATATATATAGTGTGTGTATGTGTGTGTATAATGTGTGCGTGCCTGCTGGGGCAATGACATCACAGGTGCTAGTAATTTCATTCACCTGACCCCGTGAAGACAGTGCCGCCCGATATCACTACCGTGACCGGGTCTCGCAGCACTGCCGTCACGGGGTCATGTGAGTCCATGGTGAACTTACCTCACCTGACCCCCGATGTCGCTGGCAGGCTCCTGTCCTGGCCCGGTGTCCTGAGGCGGCACGTCGTCATAGCTACAGCTGATCGCGTCCTCCGATCAGCTGTTCTGCAGACACCAAGCTGTGTAATGCGGGCTTCAGAAACATGGCGCCGGAGATAAGCGCTATGCGCGGAGGCCCACTCCGGCGCCATGTTTCTGAAGATTAGCATTTTACATACAGCCGGAGGGAGGGAGAGAGGGAGGGTAGAACAGGCAGCGCGGGGGGGGCGGGGAACTCCTGCATAACCCGCCCGGACATCAGGAGAGAGGGAGGAACAGGCTGGTGGGGGGGGCGGGGAACTCCTGCATAACCCGCCCGGACATTATCTGCAGAGGTGCACACGTCAATCAAAAAGTGCACGAAATTTCAAACTTTATAAAGTTGGATTTCGCTGCCTAAACACCCGAGCTGCCCCCTGATGGTATGTACACACTGTGCATGATAGTGCCAGTACTGCACTGGCTGCAGCTTATACACGAAAATCCTGATGATTGGTTCCCTTTAAATGTAAGTCCTCTCCCCCTACTCTTATACTCACCCTCCGATGTGAGGAAGGTGTGAGGAAGTATCTTACAAAATGTGCGTTGGGGCGGCGGGAGTGGTGCGGTGACTGGCTACAATATAAGTAATTTTTTTTGTTCCTTTATGCCTTATAATCTATTAGACATTGGTTTATATACAAAACTGAATACTACCTACTGCAGACTATTGGCCCTAAGCTGGGAATAGTATAGTGAGGGTATAACTATTTAGTGGGAAATTGAACTAAAGCTAATATATACACCCTTGTATTTAAAGGGACATATGCATGCTTATAATTAAAGGGATATGTGCAATCTTATATGGATATATGTATTTTTTCAATCAAAGCATGAATAATTGAATATAGCTATTAACCTCTTGTGGTATACATCACAATGTGAGTTCAAGGGTACTTATGTATTTTTCCTTCATTTACTCAGGATAAAAACTAAAAAATGATTTTGGTTTTAATCTAAGCCTTTTTGGCAATTTGGTTCACTCTGTGTGAAATAAATAAACATATGTACAAATTTTGTATTTATGGTAATTTTTAAGTAGGATGACAGCCGCTGCTTGCTATGATGTATATTGGTGTATACATTTATTGAACACTTGGCCTATTGTAGGCTATTTATAAATAATCCCTTAATAATTTAAAGGCATATACACACAAATTTTGAAATTTAAAGGGGTAATACTAATTTTCTATTTAAGATAATGATTTTCCAACATAGCAATCGGATTTTTAGTATTTTGGTTATATTATATAGAAATAGGCACATGCCCTTTTCCTTAAAGGCATACAGGCACTACAGGCACTACTTTTGAATGTAAATAGGGATGGGTGAACCCGAACTGTAAAGTTCGGTGTCCGCACCGAGCACATGGTGTTCGTGCACACGACCCTGAACACGAGCTTTCTGAGACGTTCGTGTTACAGTTCGTGCAACCGTTCGGGTCCAGGAGCTGTTAAAAAAAATTCCGTTATTAAAAAAACATTATGATCCTACTTACAGGTCCCGTGACGCGTCCTGCAGACTCTGCCTCCCAGCGCTTCTGCAAACGCGTCCTTCCAATCATTGCTGTTCCCCCCGGTAAGCACCTCTGGCTAAAAGGACCTGCCATGATTGTGACGTCATACTCATGTGACCAGTTACGTGTGAATGTTGTATTACCTCATTGGGTGCAGACTGGTCACGTGAGCATGATGTCATCACAGGTCCTTGCGCGCCGTGATGCGAGTGTCATCGCATCAGGGCACACAATCTCCCGATATGAGATGCAAGTGCAATCATCCCCTCACTGTCAGCCTCTGCTTCATCGCTCTGTCCAGAGCGATGTAGCAGACCTGACATGGCTCTCTGTGCTTCTCACTGTGTATAGACTGTCTGTGTACAGTGATGAAGCTGACATAGCTGTCCCTGTGGATTACGTCAGACTAAGGATTTTTTTATAATAAAGGTGGAGTCTGTAAATGTTTTTTGTTTTATTTCTAATAAAAAAATGTTCTCTGTGTTGTGTCTTTTTTACTGTTTTCTAGAAATTCATGGTGGCCATGTCTATTTTGGCGTGACACCATGAATTTTCGGGCTTAGTACCATCTGAGAATACAAAGCTGGTATAAACCCCTTTATTACCCAGCAAGCCACCGTCATCATGGTCGCTGGACAAACCGGGAAAAAGCACCTGGAAATGGCGCTAAAAAACAATGCACCATTTCCAGTGTCGGCTGTGGGCTGCCGAGAATCGCAGCTCCCAGCTGCACGGCTTTACCTGACTGGCGATCAAAATATGGCAGGAGCCCACGCATTTTTTTTTTAATTATTTTTTTAAATAAAAAAAATGAACGGGCTTCCCTGTATTTTGATTGTCAGCCAAGGTATTGCCAGGTAGATGGGGGTGTCAGCCCGTAGCCGTCTGCTTTATATGTGCTGAGAATCAAAATATCGTGGAACGCTATGTCATTTTTTTTAATGATTTATTTATTTTTACAGTACTGTGATGTCAGCCAATCAAAATACAGAGAAGCCCATTTTTTTAAGTTATTTAAATAAATAATTAAAAAATGCGTGGGCTCCCACTGCATTTTTTGTATTGCTAGCTAAGAGTAATCCAAGCAGTTACTGGCTGCTAACCCCAACTGCTTGGTGTTACCTTCACTGGCAATGGAAAAGCCAGGGAAGCATTTTTTTTTTTTTTTTTTAAGTTTTTTGCCAAAAAAATAAAAAAAATTACGTGGGCTTCGCCATATATTTGTATGCTAGCCAGGTACAGAAGGCAGGTACGGGCTGCCCCACCCCCCAGCTGCCTATTTGTACCTGGCTGGGAACTAAAAATATAGGGAAGCCCTTTTTTTAATTATTTCATGAATTTCATGAAATAATTAAAAAAAAACGACATGGGCTTCGCCCCATTTTTGTGTCCAGCCAGGTACAACTAGGCAACTGAGGCTTAGAATCCGCAGCGCAGGTTGGCCCAAGCTTTTTGCGCTCCCCCCCCCCCGCTGTGAATTGCAGTCTGCAGCTGCCCCAGAAAATGGCGCTTTCATAGAAGCGCCATCTTCTGACACTGTATCCAAGTCTTCCATTGGCCCTGGTGATGGGTGGCACGCTGGGGAGTAAGGGCTTAATACTAGCTTTGTTTTACTAGCTAGTATTAAGCCAGAGATTCCTAATGTCAGGTAAGTTTGACCCGGCCATTAAGAATCTCCAATAAAGGGTGAAAAAAAAAAAGACACCACACAGAGAAAAAATACTTTAATAGAAATAAATACACAGACACACTTAGAGAGTCCATGTTTATTACTCCCTCTCACCCCTCCACGATCCTGGTCTTCTGTCTTCTTTTTCCTTCAACCCATGCAGCTCTCTACATCAGACAGCACTGCATGGGAGGAAGAACTGTTCTGCTCCACGTGCAGTCTAATCTCTCAGTGAGTGAGCAGAGGCTGCGGGTTGGTAAGCGGTGACGTCACTGCTGCCAACATTGCAATAGTAACCTGACAGGCGGATTACTATAGCAACAGTGATCGCCGATCACCTGATTCCCGGCGCCGCTATTTACCGGCTGTGGCAACTCTGTAAAAAGCGCCGACATGCAGGGATGGGGAGCCGACCATGTGCCCGAGCATCTCGCCGGTACACGGCACTCGCCGAATATACCTGCACACTTCTTCGGAGAAGTGGCAAAACATGTTGGCGTGACGAGACATGGACTGCAGTAATCTCTAGTGAGTAATAGCTATTCTATGTGTCTCCTATGTTTTTGATCATTAGTGGCTGGGCTATTTGCCTTAAACAGGGTAGAACATGAATATTGGCATACCTCGCTATTTAAAACTGGTTGTTAAGGGTACTTTACATGCTGCGACATTGCTAGTTATCTCGTTAGCGATGTGAAATTCTAGATCGCAAGTGCGATCTTTTGAAATCGCACATGCGTAAAATGACCTATGTGCGATCCGAAAGATCGCACTTGCGATGTAGAATTTTACATCGCTAACGAGATCGCTAACGAGATCGCAGCGTGTAAGGTACCTTTAAGTACAGAATGTGGCAGTTAGGATATAACATATTATAGCGCTCTTATAGGTTATCCTGCATTACAATATATGCTTTAAATAGTATTAATTTATTCTTATAAGCACTGAAAACTTTATATACAATATATGTATGTAATTATATCAAATGTGGCAGCCAAGATATAACATACTATAATGCTCTCATAGATAATCTTGCATTACATGTATGCCTTAAATAGTATTAATTTATTCTAACAAGCACTGAGCACTTTATGTGTATGTATGTATTTATAATAATATATATATACAGTATATTTATTATGATCTAAAAATTATATGTGTCTAATATGATGCTGGATGTAATGGGTCACTGTCACTTTAACTTTTGTTTTTGATACAATTCCATGTCCCTGGTTGTTATAATGTGGTACTATCTGCTTTGAATTTTATATATACATTAATTTATTTGATGCATTTTTTGAATAAAAATTAATATTTTTAATATCGCACTAGTTGGTTTCGGTAGCTTCATTTGGTTTGGAATATCATATTTAGACCATGGTGTATAATCTACACTTCAAAGTCTGAACATCTTGAAATCCCATAAAGACGTATGGGTTGCTCCCCTCCCCTTTCATTGTGTAGTTATGTCCCCCTTCCTGGGCCACTTCCTGGTAACTATGTCCCCCATCCTGATATATATCCAGGGCCGGATTAAGGTTGGTGGGGGCCCCTGGGCAGAGAATGTGGTGGGGGCCCCATAAACGTTAACATTTTTAGCCATAACAGTAGAGCACAAACTGTAGCATTTAGATATAAATCCAATGAACATTTATCTTATCCTCTTCTGCCACATTCAGATTTACAGTACTACAATACAGATACAGTCCAGGATCACTCACAGCCGTCACTTATACACACAGTACAATACAGATACAGTCCAGGATCACTCACAGCCGTCACTTATACACACAGTACAATACAGATACAGTCCAGGATCACTCACAGCCGTCACTTAGGCCTCTTTCACACGTCAGTGATTCTGGTTTGTGCTTTTTTTTAAACGTACCAGAATCACTGACATACGCAGACACATTATAATGAATGGGTCTGCTCACACGTCAGTGATTTTTCACTGCACATGTCTCCGTGCGGCGTACCTGCGTGTGCGTGATTGCTGCACGGAGACATGTCCATTTTTTTTCTGGCATCACTGATGTTCCACGGACCACGCAGTGGTGTGATCCGTGAAACACGTGCCAGAAAAAAACGTGCTTTTAAAATAATAAACATTTTAACTCACCCGGCGTCCAGCGATGTCCTCTGCAGCCCGTTCTCCCTGCTCCTTCTGTGCCGGCTGATTACTGTCGCGCATATTCATTATGCGCGACACAGCCGACCCGGAAGCAGCTCCTGCAGGGGTCACCGCCGGCCGGATGCTGCGTCGCGGGAGGATTCAGCACCACGGACAGCGGGAGCGGGCGCAGGTGAGTGAATCTCTAAGTGCAATCACGGGCCACGGAGAACGGAGCCCGGATTGCACTTAGACAACCCATGTGTGCCGTGATTCACGGCACACAGAGGGACATGTGCGTGTTTTACACGCCAGTGAAAAACGTCAGTGTTTTTCACTGACGTGTGAAACGGGCCTTATACACACAGTACAATACAGACACAGTCCAGGATCACTCACAGCTGTCACTTATACACACACAGTATAATACAGATACAGTCCAGGATCACTCACAGCCGTCACTTATACACACAGTACAATACAGATACAGTCCAGGATCACTCACAGCCGTCACTTATACACACAGTACAATACAGATACAGTCCAGGATCACTCACAGCCATCACTTATACACAGAAAGAAGAGTTACTCACATATTTTTAATTGATCCCAATGTTAAGGCAGCCAGGGTCGGCTCCAGGTTTTTGTGGTCCCCGGTTGAGTCTCAGTAGGCCCCATCCACATGCAGACATGCACATACACATACAGGCATATACGTACATATACATATTTGAAGACAAATTCACAAAAATACATTTAAACAGACAAATATGTAAACAGTCATATACACTGACTTACATGCAGACACAGATGCATTACAGGTGTTAATATGGAGAAGTCACAAGCAGCCTCACTCACCTCTCCCGCTTGTTTCCAGCTCCTCCAGGACATATGGCTGTGTTGCATGATGGCCATCAATAACAGTCATGACTGCACACCATGCACACTGACACAGCACTGCTGTATATACATCACAGGAGGGGCTGGGGCCTACAATATATACATTACAGGGAGATTACAGGAGGGGCAGGGGGCATAGACATTACTGGGGGGGGCATAGACGTTACTGGAGAGGCAAACAGCTCTGGTGGCGTACACATTACTGGGATGGGTGGCTTAGCGCTCTGGGGGACCCATATAGTTCTGGGGTGCCACATAGACTGCTCTGATTCATATATACACACACACACACAGCTCTGCTTCACACCACACATCTTTCTTCAGCTCTGCTTCACACACACACACACACACACACACAGCTCTGCTTCACTCACACACACACACACACACACACACACACACACAGCTCTGCTTCACACCACACATCTTTCTTCAGCTCTGCTTCACACACACACACACAGCTCTGCTTCACACACACAGCTCTGCTTCACACACACACACACACACACACACAGCTCTGCTTCACACACACACACACACACAGCTCTGCTTCACACCACACATCTTTCTTCAGCTCTGCTTCACACACACACACACACGGCTCTGCTTCACACACACACACGGCTCTGCTTCACACACACACACACACACACACACAGCTCTGCTTCACACCACGCATCTTTCTTCAGCTCTGCTTCACACACACACAGCTCTGCTTCACACACACACACAGCTCTGCTTCACACGCACACACACACACACACAGCTCTGCTTCACACCACACATCTTTCTTCAGCTCTGCTTCACACACACACACACACGGCTCTGCTTCACACACGGCTCTGCTTCACACACACACACACACACACACACACAGCTCTGCTTCACACCACGCATCTTTCTTCAGCTCTGCTTCACACACACACACACAGCTCTGCTTCACACACACACACAGCTCTGCTTCACACGCACTCACACACAGCTCTGCTTCACACACACACACAGCTCTGCTTCACACACACACACAGCTCTGCTTCACACACACACACACACACACACAAACACAGCTCTGCTTCACACCACACATCTTTCTTCAGCTCTGCTTCACCCACACACACAGCTCTGCTTCACACACACACACACACACACACACAGCTCTGCTTCACACCACACATCTTTCTTCAGCTCTGCTTCACACACACACAGCTCTGCTTCACACACACACGGCTCTGCTTCACACACACACACACACAGCTCTGCTTCACACACACACACACACAGCTCTGCTTCACACACACACACACACACACACACACACACAGCTCTGCTTCACACCACGCATCTTTCTTCAGCTCTGCTTCACACACACACACAGCTCTGCTTCACACACACACACAGCTCTGCTTCACACGCACTGACACACACACAGCTCTGCTTCACACACACACACACACAAACACAGCTCTGCTTCACACCACACATCTTTCTTCAGCTCTGCTTCACCCACACACACACACACAAACACAGCTCTGCTTCACACCACACATCTTTCTTCAGCTCTGCTTCACCCACACAGCTCTGCTTCTCACACACTCACACACAGCTCTGCATCACACCACAGATCTTTCTTCAGCTCTGCCCCTACCTGCTCTGATGCCATCCTCCTGCTGCTCCGGTATAGGCCGCCATCCTCCTGCTGCTCCGGTATAGGCCGCCATCCTCCTGCTGCTCCGGTATAGGCCGCCATCCTCCTGCTGCTCCGGTATAGGCCGCCATCCTCCTGCTGCTCCGGTATAGGCCGCCATCCTCCTGCTGCTGTTCCGGTGCCGCGGCCATCCTCCTGCTCCGGTTAGTCTCCTCTCCTGGCCGTGGCGTGGGTCTTCTCCTCCGCGGCCGCGCGCGTGGGTCTTTTCCTCCGCGGCCGCGCGCGCGGGTCTTTTCCTCCGCGGCCGCGCGCGCGGGTCTTTTCCTCCGCGGCCGCGCGCGCGGGTCTTCTCCTCCGCGGCGTCCTGCTGTGACGTCCGCGGCGTCCTGCTGTGACGTCCGCAGCACTGGACGCCGCAGCAGAGCAGGGAGCAGGCACACCTCTGACCCCGGAAGTACAGGCGATGGTACTTCCGAGGTCAATCAGCGTCCTGCGCCCGCAGTCTGTTTTTGCGTCTTAGAAACGCAGATACAAATAAATGTAGGTGCTCCCCCCCCCCCCCGAAAACACAGCTGGTTTAGACTGTCTTTACGGAGGGGGAGCGGGTGTGAAAAAAAGAAAAAAAATTGCTGACGGGTGGCAAGTATGGCCCTGGTGGTGGGGGCCCCCTTAGAAGCTCTTTTGGTGGGGGCCCCGGGGCTGAAGCCCCGCCTGCCCCGCCTATAATCCGGCCCTGTATATATCCTACATTCTGGTGTGTTTGTCCCCATCATGGCCCCATCCTGGTAAATGTACCCCATCCCGGCATGTGTCCCATCATGGTAAATGATCCTCATCCTGGTAAATGTTCCCCCATACCGGCATGTACCCCATTTCTGGTAAATGTCCTCCATCATGGTAAATGTTCCCCCATCCTGGTAAATATACCTCATCCTAACATGTTTCTCCATCCTGGTAAATGTCCCCTATCCTGGTAAATGTCCCCCCATGCTGATAAATGTCCTCCCATGTTGGTAAATGTACCTATAGCGCCCTTGAGGACCTCAGGGCACTACAGGGAAGTGCATACTCTTAGGGATACAGGACCTACCCCCTGGGATCTGAACCAGCAATCCCTGGGTCCACAGTGAGTAGAGACTGTTGAAGACAACCTGGTATGGTCTCCATTATTGCCCCTCTACAACTCCGAGGCACAGCCCTACCTGCGGAGGGCCTACCATCTCAGCTGCCACTACCACCATCCCGGAGAGTACCCACATTGAGCAGCGGCAGTTCCCCATCCTTAACCGCAACCCGCAGGTGGCGTCACATGACAAAAAGTCTTATCTCCCCTGTAAATACACCCCATTAACAAATGGGGCCCAGAGCACGGGACCGGGCAACGGCCACTAGAGTGACATCCCCGTCTGTTACCACCCGGAACCGAGTACCCCCTTCTCTGGGCGCTACATACCCCATTCTGGCATGTTCCCCCATGCTGGTAAAAGTACCCCATCCTGGTAAATGTACCCCATTCCGGCATGTTCCCCATTCCTAATAAATGTACCCCATTCTGGTAAATGTACCCCATCCTGGTAAATGTTCCCCCATCCTGGTAAATGTACCCCATCCTGGCATGTTCCCCCATCCTGGTAAATGTACTCCATCCTGGTAAATGTCCCCCATCCTGGTAAATGTCCCCCACCCTGATAAATGTACCCCATCTCGACATGTTTCCGCATCCTGGTAAATGTTTCCCCATCCTGGTATGTTTCCCCCATCCTTGCATGTTTATGTACACCCATCCTGGCATTTCTCCCCCATCCTGGCATCTGTATGTACCGACATCCTGACATGTTTCCTCATGCTGCCATGTTTACCCCATGCTGCCATGTTTCCCCATCCTGCCATGTCTCCCCATGTTGCCGTGTCTCCCCATGCTACTGTGTCTCCCCATGCTACTGAGTCTCCCCATGCTACTGTGTCTCCCCATGCTACTGTGTCTCCCCATGCTGCCATGTCTCCCTATGCTGCCATGTCTCCCCATGCTGCCATGTCTCCCCATCCTGCCATGTTTCCCTCATGCCATGTTTCTCACATGCTGCCATGTCTCCACATGCTGCTATGTCTCCCCATGATGCCATGTTTCCCCGTGCTCCCATGTCTCCCCATGTTCCCATGTCTCCCCGTGCTGCCATGTCTCACCATGCTGCCATGTTTCCCCCATCCGTCCATGTCTCCCCATGACGCCATGTTTCCCCCATGCTGCCATGTCTCCCCATGCTGCCATGTGTCCCCATACTGCCATGTCTCTCCATGCTGCCATGTCTCTCCATGCTGCCATGTCTCCCCATGCTGCCATGTTTCCCCCATGCTGACATGTTTTCCCCATCCTGCCATGTTTCCCCCATGCTGCGATGTCTCCCCATGCTTCCATGTCTCCTCATGCTGCCATGTTTCCCCATGCTGCCATGTTTCCCCATGCTGCCATGTCTTCCCATGCTGCCATGTTTCCCCATGCTGCCATGTCTTCCCATGCTACCATGTGTCCTCATGCTGCCATGTCTCCCCATGCTGCAATGTCTCCCTATGCTGCCATGTCTCCCCACGCTGCCACAGTCCCCCCACCTTGGGACAGTCGCACGCAGTTTTAAAAAAAAAAAATAATCTTCCAACCGCTCTACTGCTGCGCGCCTCTGGGTCCTCAGCTCTCGCACGGCAACAAGACGTCATTACGCCGGCACCGCTTATTGATGCTCCAGCGGTCTCCTAGGCAACAGGCCTGCGGCCTAGGAGAGGATGAGTGTCAGAGCGAGGAGAAATGTCTCCTCTGCTCCAACACAACTTTGAACTGCTAGCTCAATCGTGGCCCATCACTGTTAATGTGCCATATAGGGACTAAGTAAAAAAGTAAAAAATATAAAACAAAATTATAAAAATATCTTTAAAAACCCCCAGAAAACAAAAAAGGAAAACAAAGAATATATATATATATATATATATATACACAGTGCCTACAAGTAGTCTTCAACCCCCTGCAGATTTAGCAGGTTTGATAAGATGCAAATAAGTTAGAGCCTGCAAACATCAAACAAGAGCAGGATTTATTAACAGATGCATAAATCTTACAAACCAACAAGTTATGTTGCTCAGTTAAATTTTAATAAATTTTCAACATAAAAGTGTGGGTCAATTATTATTCAACCCCTAGGTTTAAAATTTTGTGGAATAACCCTTGTTTGCAATTACAGCTAATAATCGTCTTTTATAAGACCTGATCAGGCCGGCACAGGTCTCTGGAGTTATCTTGGCCCACTCCTCCATGCAGATCTTCTCCAAGTTATCTAGGTTCTTTGGGTATCTCATGTAGACTTTAATCTTGAGCTCCTTCCACAAGTTTTCAATTGGGTTAAGGTCAGGAGACTGACTAGGCCACTGCAACACCTTGATTTTTTCCCTCTTGAACCAGGCCTTGGTTTTCTTGGCTGTGTGCTTTGGGTCGTTGTCTTGTTGGAAGATGAAACGACGACCCATCTTAAGATCCTTGATGGAGGAGCGGAAGTTCTTGGCCAAAATCTCCAGGTAGGCCATGCTATCCATCTTCCCATGGATGCGGACCAGATGGCCAGGACCCTTGGCTGAGAAACAGCCCCACAGCATGATACTGCCACCACCATGCTTGACTGTAGGTATGGTATTCTTGGGGTCGTATGCAGTGCCATTCAGTCTCCAAACGTCACGTGTGTGGTTGGCACCAAAGATCTCGATCTTGGTCTCATCAGACCAGAGAACCTTGAACCAATCTGTCAGAGTCCTCCAAGTGATCATGAGCAAACTTTAGACAAGCCTTGACATGACGCTTTGAAAGTAAAGGTACCTTACAGGCTCGTCTGGAACGGAGACCATTGCGGTGGAGTACGTTACTTATGGTATTGACTGGCACCAATATCCCCACTGCCATGAGATCTTCCCGGAGCTCCTTCCTTGTTGTCCTTGGGTTAGCCTTGACTCTTCGGACAAGCCTGGCCTCGGCACGGGTGGAAACTTACAAAGGCTGTCCAGGCCATGGAAGGCTAACAGTAGTTCCATAAGCCTTCCACTTCCGGATGATGCTCCCAACAGTGGAGACAGGTAGGCCCAACTCCTTGGAAAGGGTTTTGTACCCCTTGCCAGCCTTGTGACCCTCCACGATCTTGTCTCTGATGGCCTTGGAATGCTCCTTTGTCTTTCCCATGTTGACCAAGTATGAGTGCTGTTCACAAGTTTGGGGAGGGTCTTAATTGGTCAGAAAAGGCTGGAAAAAGAGATAATTAATCCAAACATGTGAAGCTCATTGTTCTTTGTGCCTGAAATACTTCTTAATACTTTAGGGGAACCAAACAGAATTCTGGTGGATTGAGGGGTTGAATTATAAATGACCCTCTGAATAAACTTTTCACAATTTAAAAAAAAAAATAAAAAAAGAAATAACATTCTTTTTTGCTGCAGTGCATTTCACACTTCCAGGCTGATCTACAGTCCAAATGTCACAATGACTAGTTAATTCCGAATGTGTAAACCTGCTAAATCTGCAGGGGGTTGAATACTACTTGTAGGCACTGTGTATATATATATATATATATATATATATATATATATATATATATTATATAAAGCTGAGTGTGTGTGTGTGTGTGAGTGTGTGTGTGTGTATGTATGTCCGCTAAAGGAATCCGCACCATCGTATTTACAATTACA
Source organism: Anomaloglossus baeobatrachus (assembly GCF_048569485.1). Taxonomy (NCBI): domain Eukaryota; kingdom Metazoa; phylum Chordata; class Amphibia; order Anura; family Aromobatidae; genus Anomaloglossus; species Anomaloglossus baeobatrachus. The sequence goes on from NC_134353.1 coordinate 215,669,594, forward strand.
AAATTTTGCACAGACACCCCATGTGACTCAGGGAACATCATAGACTACGTTTTGGAGGGAAAATTTAACCCCGCGCTTTACACTTACTCTCCAAAAGTCCTGCCTCTATTAAACGGAATGGAGGTGGGAGCTACAGACTATAAATAGCAACTGTCAGTGGTTGCTATAAGAACAAAATAAACTGTTACTATACGCAGCTTATGTGTGAGGTAATATGATGTCGGTGGAGAGACAGATAGAGAGAGAGACAGAAAAAGAGAGACAGACAACACAGACAGAGACAGCCCTGGAAAGAGACAGCCGAGCAGAGAGACAGCCGGGCAAAGAGACAGCCGGGCAAAGAGACAGACCTAGAAAGAGACAGACCTAGAAAGAGACAGCCCGGGCAAAGAGACAGCCCGGGCAAAGAAACAGCCGGGCAAAGAGACAACCAGGCAAAGAGACAGCCAGGCAAAGAGACAGCCAGGCAGAGAGACTGCCCTGGAAAGAGACAGCCCTGGAAAGAAACAGACGGGCAAAGAGACAGGTGGCTAAAGAGACAGATGGGCAAAGAGAGAAACAGACAGACACACACACAGAGACAGACACAAGGATACAGACAGACAGACAAGGAAAGAGACAGACAGACAGACAGACAGCAACACACAGACAGAGAATGGGAGAGAAACAGAGAGACAGTTACTATCCCGGGCAATGCCAGGTACTACAGCTAGTATATATATGTGTATATATATATATATATATATATATATATATATATATATATATATACACAGTACAGACCAAAAGTCTGGACACACCTTCTCATCTCTAGAACAACTGTTAAGAGAAGACTTTGTGCAGCAGGCCTTCATGGTAAAATAGCTGCTAGGAAACCACTGCTAAGGACAGGCAACAAGCAGAAGAGACTTGTTTGGGCTAAAGAACACAAGGAATGGACATTAGACCAGTGGAAATCTGTGCTTTGGTATGATGAGTCCAAATTTGAGATCTTTGGATCCAACCACCGTTTTTTTGTAGAAAAGGTGAATGGATGGACTCTACATGGCTGGTTCCCACCGTGAAGCATGGAGGAGGAGGTGTGATGGTGTGGGGGTGCTTTGCTGGTGAGACTGTTGGGGATTTATTCAAAATTGAAGGCATACAGAACCAGCATGGCTACCACAGTATCTTGCAACGGAATGCTATTCCATCCGGTTTGCGTTTAGTTGGACCATCATTTATTTTTCAACATGACAATGACCCCAAACACACCTCCAGGCTGCGTAAGGGCTATTTGACGAAGAAGGAACGTGATAGGGTGCTACGCCAGATGACCTGGTCTCCACAGTCACCAGACCTGAACCCAATCGAGATGGTTTGGGGTAAGCTGGACCGCAGAGTGAAGGCAAAAGGGCCAACAAGTGCTAAGCATCTCTGGGAACTTCGTCAAGACTGTTGGAAGACCATTTCCGGTGTCTACCTCTTGAAGCTCATCAAGAGAATGCCAAGAGTGTGCAAAGCAGTAATCAAAGCTAAAGGCGGCTACTTTGAAGAGCCTAGAATATAAGACATATTATCACTTGTTTCACACTTTTTTAAGTAGTATTTCATTCCACATGTTTTAATTCATAGTTTTGATGCCTTCAATGTGAATCTACAATCGTCAAAGTCCTAAAAATATAGAAAACGTTTGGTCTGTACTATATATATATATATATATATATATATATATATATATACACACACACACACATATATACAGTCATATGAAAAAGTTTGGCCACCCCTATTAATGTTAACCTTTTTTCTTTATGACAATTTGGGTTTTTGCAACAGCTATTTCAGTTACATATATCTAATAACTGATGGACTCAGTAATATTTCTGGATTGAAATGAGGTTTATTGTACTAACAGAAAATGTGCAATCTGCATTTAAACAAAATTTGACAGGTGCATAAGTATGGGCACCCTTATCAATTTCTTGATTTGAACACTCCTAACTACTTTTTACTGACTTACTGAAGCACTAAATTGGTTTTGTAACCTCATTGAGCTTTGAACTTCATAGGCAGGTGTATCCAATCATGAGAAAAGGTATTTAAGGTGGCCACTTGCAAGTTGTTCTCCTATTTGAATCTGATATGAAGAGTGGCATCATGGGCTCCTCAAAACAACTCTCAAATGATCTGAAAACAAAGATTATTCAACATAGTTGTTCAGGGGAAGGATACAAAAAGTTGTCTCAGATTTAAACTGTCAGTTTCCACTGTGAGGAACATAGTAAGGAAATGGAAGAACAAAGGTACAGTTCTTGTTAAGCCCAGAAGTGGCAGGCCAAGAAAAATATCAGAAAGGCAGAGAAGAATAGTGAGAACAGTCAAGGACAATCCACAGACCACCTCCAAAGAATAGCAGCTTCATCTTGCTGCAGATGGTGTCAATGTGCATCGGTCAACAATACAGCGCACTTTGCACAAGGAGAAGCTGTATGGGAGAGTGATGCGAAAGAAGCCGTTTCTGCAAGCATGCCACAAACAGAGTCGCCTGAGGTATGCAAAAGCACATTTGGACAAGCCACTTACAATTTGGAAGAAGGTCCTGTGGACTTATGAAACAAAGATTGAGTTGTTTGGTCATACAAAAAGGCGTTATGCATGGAGGCAAAAAAAACACGGCATTCCAAGAAAAGCACTTGCTACCCACAGTAAAATTTGGTGGAGGTTCCATCATGCTTTGGGGCTGTGTGGCCAATGCCGGCACCGGGAATCTTGTTAAAGTTGAGGGTCGCATGGATTCAACTCAGTATCAGCAGATTCTTGACAATAATGTGCAAGAATCAGTGACGAAGTTGAAGTTACATAGGGGATGGATATTTCAGCAAGACAATGATCCAAAACACCGCTCCAAATCTACTCAGGCATTCATGCAGAGGAACAATTACAATGTTCTGGAATGGCCATCCCAGTCCCCAGACCTGAATATCATTGAACATCTATGGGATGATTTGAAGCGTGCTGTCCATGCTCGGCGACCATCAAACTTAACTGAACTGGAATTGTTTTGTAAACAGGAATGGTCAAAAATACCTTCATCCAGGATCCAGGAATTCATTAAAAGCTACAGGAAGCGACTAGAGGCTGTTATATTTGCAAAAGGAGGATGAACAAAATATTAATGTCACTTTTATGTTGAGGTGCCCATACTTATGCACCTGTCAAATTTTGTTTAAATGCGGATTGCACATTTTCTGTTAGTACAAGAAACCTCAATTCAATCCAGAAATATTACTCAGTCCATCAGTTATTAGATATATGAAACTGAAATAGCTGTTGCAAAAACCCAAATTGTTATAAAGAAAAAAGGTTAACAGAGAGAGGTAGTGAAACGGGGCTTTAAAAACCGCGCCAAAGATCCCAGATGTAATCTTGAATTAATGTATTTTTATTTAGGCATAGGTCTACGCGTTTCAGGAGGCTCAGCTCCCTTCCTCAGGACCAGCAAGCACAAGATACATCAAATCCCTGTTGTGAGGTGAAAATTTTGTGAGGCGAAATTTTAACCCCGCGCATTCCAATTTACCAATCAATTTTGACCCTGTCTACATCGGGAAAATGTGAAACGAAAAGTGTATGCGCACCATCGCATTTACAATCACGAAATTTTGCACAGACACCTCATGTGACCCAGGGAACCTTGTAGACTATGTTTTGACAGGAAAATGTAACCCCGCGCTTTACTGTTACTCTCCATAAAACATGCCTCCATTAAAGTAAATGGAGCCTGGAACTACAGGTTATTAGTAGGAGCTGTGATTGATTGCTATAGGAACAAAAGACATTCATTGTATAAGAAGCTTAAATGTGAGGTAATAAGATGTCGGTGGGGAGACGGATAGAGAGAGACAGACAGAGACAGACAGGGAAAGAGACAGAGAGATAGAGACAGACAGGGAAAGAGACAGACAGGGAAAGAGACAGATAGAGACAAATGGTCAAAGAGACAGACAGAGACAGATGGTGAAAGAGACAGACAGAGACAGACCTGGAAAGAGACAGACTTGGAAAGAGACAGACCTGGAAAGAGACTGACCTGGAAGGAGACAGACCTGGAAAGAGACAAATGGGAAAAGAGACAGATGGGGAAAGAGACAGATGGGGAAAGAGACAGATGGGGAAAGAGACAGACAGACATGCAGACAGGGACAGAGACAGGCAGACAGGGAAGGAGGAGACAGCCAGAGAGACAGACAAAGATAGATGGGGAAAGACACAGACCTTGATAGAGACAGACGGGGAAAGAGACAGAGAAATAGAAACAGACAAGGAAAGAGACAGACAGAGACAGGCAGACAGAGAAAGAGACAGACAGGAAAAGACACAGACAAAGAGACGGGGAGACAGACCTAGAAAGAGACAGATGGGGAAAGGGGAAAGAAGCAGAGAGATAGAGACAGACAAAAAAAAGAGACAGACAGAGACAGGCAGACGGGGAAAGAGACAGACGGGGAAAGAGACAGACGGGGAAAGAGACAGACCTGTAAAGAGACAGACGGAGCACATTACTTGGCCAATTTAGTTAAATCTGTGTGGAATATCTGTGGTGTTGAAATATATGTTGTGAAATGCTCCTATTAGCTTAGTTTTTGCCTTTGCTATAGGGAGTCTTTATAAAGCTAGAATCCTGTCCCTGCAACTGTGATTGCAATAATTCAAAATTACTATATTACATCATCAGATCATGAATTATTAATGTCAGATTCCCTACTTATTCACAAAATATGTGAACAGGACCCATGCTGGCGAAAATGAAAAACAAAATTTACGGCCAGTCTTAATGTGACACTAGTCACTACACGGACAAGTCATGAGCCAGGATAGTCAAACGTTCCAGGGTCAGATACCAGGAGAGCACAGGAAGATGAAGACGATAGACAGAGTCGTAGTCAGGTCACGGCCTACAGTAAGAATACCTAGAGGGTAGCAGATCAGCGCAAAGAGACAAGACAAAAGGATGGTCAAATGAGGTCAGAGGTATGGCAGCAAAAAATCTATCCATAGAGCACAGATAACTGAGACCAAAGCACCACCGAAGAGAATGCTAAGACTGGCAGTGCTCTGGAATAAACTGCTCAGCTAAGTAGCTGGGCAATTACTGGGAGTAGGGAACACTTGCAAAAACCCAGCACCTCCTAGTATGAGATTGGACGACTGAGCTGTCACTTAAAACACTGACAGCTCAGCGCATCCCAGCTTCAAGGTGGATGACTGTGCTGTCACTCACCAAACTGACAGCGCAGCATGCCCTAATCACAAAGCGGAGGAATCAAGACCCCTGGGTAATGATTTGGTGCCTGCGCAGAATCTCAGTCAGGGGAATAGAAAAAAGTGACCTGTCAGTCAAAGACTGAAAGTCAATGACAGGCAAGAAAATAAGGAGACAGGTGTGATAGCTGGAAATGCAATGTCCATCCACTGCACTTGAGATTAAAACTTCAAAGATGGATTGCTATACAATTTCCAAACAAAATAGTACAAGCAAGGTATGCATTTAAAAAACATGAAAGAGCCTATACAAATATGCCTTTAGTTAGGGGTCTAATTTAATAATGACATAATAATGGTTCTTTCTAAAGCCCTGTGAAAGTTGGGGGCCCTGTTGGAGATTTTGCAATGAGGCCAACACGCTCCTAGTTACGGCGATGAATCTGTTACTCAAGATTATTGTACTTGTTTTGCACCTGATCTTATATACCCTACTTATGTATTGTCATATTTATGATATATAATGTAAACCTTATCTGTGCCTTTTTCACACTTACAGAGAAAATTACACAAGCTTAATGATAAATAATAACTCTATTATAGTGATTATGTGACCTAAGACTATTAGAGTTATTATTATTATTTATAAAGGAACTGTAATTTCCAGGGCACGGTGAATGTGAAAAAGGTGCAAATGGGGCTTACAGTACATATAAGAATACATAACACAAGAATATAGCATAAGATAGAAAACTATTACAATAAACATGACTAAGTGACTCTAACACATGTAATCTCCAAAATTGTGATTCTCAATGAAAAAAACAGTAGAGAAAAAGAAGAACATTAACCAAACCCTCCTCCTTCTATTATATATGTGTTCAGAATATTAAAACCTTTTGACTCCAGCAAGCTAGACAACATATACATGTACAATGCACTTATCAGTAGACAGCACAGTAAATATTTGACACTCGTACAATACAAACCATGTACCTAGTGCTATGTTTAGAGCATTACATCACAAAGTTCTTTCTATAATTATTACTTATCACCAAATGCTCCAGAGCAGAGTCAGATAAATAATACTTTAAAAAATCTGCAGCTCCATATGTATTGGAAGGCCAGGAAAAGACAATAAAGCAGCCACGGAAAAGCATCGAGCAAAATAAAATCAATTGTGTGCCTTAAAACAAATGAAATAGATCACAAAATATGAAAAAAATGTATATAAATGAATGAGAACACTATTTCCAGACTTGTATTACGTATTCAGGTTTAGTACAAAGATGTGCTAGACAAAAAGAGTCGCAGAGCACAGCCATGCTTCAATCCACTCCAATTCAATAGCAGTGGCAGGTTCTGGGGCTTAAATCATTAACAACCTTGGAATGAACTTTTATCCAAATGACTGCAAACTGCATAAAGAAGTCCTCGCCGTCTTACACTACCTTTTATGCTTTAGGGAGACCCAGATCTTTCACATTTTTTCTTCTTATGCTGGGTTTTTACTTTGATGAAGGAGCATAGAAGATGTAAAGAGCATTGTACATACTTGTTCATTAACATCAACAATTGCCCAAAGGTTGGTATTGAATATGAGACACAGCAAGGCTTCAAAAATAATTCTGGCATTTCTTTATCAATTTATCAACAAGGATTTTATTCTAGGGAGGGGAGAGGATGTATAATGAAGACGAGCATATTATTTCTGTCTCTTATGAAATTATTCCAGATATAAAAATAGATGTATGACTGGAAGCTGGCATACAGAAAGTTGTTTGGAGGGGACCTTTCTCTGTAGGGGTCTGGTGCCTGGCATAAAGTGAATATTTTGGCCACTTGCAAATTTAAAAAAATATATAGAGATTATTCTTTTTTCCTTTATCTGATAAAACCAAGACAAAATATGTAATGAAAACCCTACTAACTACAGAAAAGCTAAAGAGGCCATCAGTTAAAAAATTGGGACAATTCTGAAAAAGAGTAGGAATTCTAAAAAGCAATACATAATTGGGGTAAGGGTTTAGGAATGACAGCTCTTTAACATGTAGCTGCCTCTTTTTCAAGGGACCAAAAGTAATTGCACAAATATCTCAAAAGCTCTTTAATGGGTTGCATTGGCTATTCCCTCATTAATCCATCAATAATTAAGCAGGTAAAAGGTCTGGAGCTGATTCCAGGTGTAGCATGTTTATTTGGAAGCTGTTTTTGTGAATCCACAACATGTGGTCAAAGGAGCTCTCAATAGAGGAGAAAAAGACCATCACTGCACTGGAGAAAAAAAAGAAAAGAATCCATCAGAGAGAGCAGATATATAGGGGATGGCCAAATCAAGAGTTTGGTATATTCTGGAAAATTTCCAATATTTTATGGCAAAAATAGTTGGTTGCTTTGGTGCTTTTGCCAACTTCACTGGTTTTATGTGTTAGTTTAAAAATAGGGTTATGTTGATAGCCAGCCATCTTCGGAGATGGCTGGATTTAGTGCCATTGAACTCTTCATCCATGGGCCTTCAAGCACACATGTCAATAGTAGCAAAACAGAAAGATAAAGCGTGAAACAGGTAATGTTAGACTGGAACCAACACTTTCACTTGGCATTTTAATATAGTGTGCTTTATATGAGCACGTGAGCTATAATTACATTGGTATTAAAGAAGTGGTTCACTACTCTGCAATAGTGGCCACATCCCTGTAAAACTGATAGGAAAGGCTTTTTTCAAATACCTTTTTCAGCCAATTCTGCCTCTGAGCGGTGCTATTGTGCTCGACTCATCCCCATGAAGTGACCCCCTCTAGGCTCCGTGACCTCTGAGATCCGGGTGATGTCAGGTCAACTTCCAGTTGACCTGACATCACTGAAGCGGCTTCAGTATTCCTGAGTGACTTGGCTGTGGGCAGCGTTTCACCACTCATCACAGCCCAGCGTCACAGCACAGCATGTCGCATGCACTTTCCTTCACTACAGAGTGCCGAAAACAAGAGCGAAGCTGGGCTGTGACGAACGGTGAAACTCCACCTACAGCCCAGTCACTCAGGAAGACTGGGGCCGGCCTGCCGGCCTCAGTGATGTCAGGTCAACTGTCAGTTGACCTGACATCACCAGATCTCCCAATCATGGGGATGAGCTCAGAGGCAGAATTGGCTGAACAAGGTATTTAGAAAAAGCTGTTTTACAGGCATGTAGCCACTATTGCAGATTAGTGAACTACCCCTTTAAGGTTAACATTATTTTATGGACAGCATAATTATGTAGCACTACCTTAAGGCCCAGTCACACTAAACAACTTACCAGCGATCCCAACAACGATACAACCTGATAGGGATTGCTGGTAAGTTGCTAGGAGGTCGCCGGTGAGATGTCACACTAAGCGACGCTCCAGCAATCCCACCAGCAACCTGACCTGGCAGGGATCGCTGGAGTGTCACTACACGTGTAAGCATGCTGCGCTTGGTAACGAAGGTAAATATCGGGTAACCAACCCGATATTTACCTTGGTTACCAGCGCACACCGCTTAGTGCTGGCTCCCTGCACACCTAGCCACAGTACACATCGGGTTAATTACCCGATGTGTACTCTGCTACTACGTGTGCAGGCAGCAGGGAGCCGGCTTCTGCGGACGCTGGTAACCACGGTAAACATCGGGTAACCAAGAAGCCCTTCCCTTGGTTACCCGATATTTACCTTCGTTACCAGCGTCCGCCGCTCTCAAACTGCCAGTGCCGGCTCCCTGTTCCCTGCACTCCTAGCCACAGTACACATCGGGTTAATTACCCGATGTGTACTCCAGCTATGTGTGCAGGGAGCAGGGAGCCGGCACTGACAGCTGAGAGCGACGGACGCTGGTAACGACGGTAAATATCGGGTAACCAAGGAAAGGGCTTCTTGGTTACCCGATATTTACATTGGTTACCAGCATCCGCAGAAGCCGGCTCCTGCTGCCTGCACATTTAGTTGTTGCTCTGTCGCTGTCACACACAGCGATGTGTGCTTCACAGCGGGAGAGCAACAACTAAAAAATGGTCCAGGACATTCAGCAACAACCAACGACCTCACAGCAGGGGCCAGGTTGTTGCTGGATGTCACACATAGCAACATCGCTAGCAAGTTGTGCCTCAGCAGCGATGTTGCTAGTGATGTTGCTTAGTGTGACGGTACCTTTACTTGCTTACTGTCCTGGATTGTTAATGTAATTACTCCTGAGATAGGGGAGATCTCACAGTCTTGTCAGAGCAGACATTTGTCCCCACATCCAAGGGTCTTATTTGCTGCAGTGTTCAATTATGGTTCCTCCCACTGATTGTGCTGGTGGCAATCATATAGGTAAATATTTAGAAAAGAGGAGAATTAGTTGGCCAATTGTCAGCTAATGCACCAATATAACTTTAAATTCAACTATCTAATATTTTTTCACAATAAAACTGACTATGAAGTAATTGTACCAGAAAATGGCATATTTGTTCATAAATTTTCTAATCTTCTCAAGGTACTTATGGCGTTTTACGGAGTGTGACATATTGATACATGGTTCATGGCCACGCTGTCTTATAGGAAAATATGTTGACGGTGCATTCTGAAAGGCTATAGCTTCTCACCTTAAAGTACCTCTGCAGGTGATGCAGACATCAGGATCATTGATTTTCAGTTTGTTTTCAATACGTCTACTAGCAGAACACGCACTGTACTTTCCAGGGCTGCGCCGTAGTCAAGCTCTCATGGATACATTCATGTGAATGATGAAACAAAATTGTTCTTGTGCTTAGAAATTGTTGCTTCTTATTGTTTTAAGCAAATATTTACTAGCAGTTTGTGCTATAAATAATAAACTATTTCTAGATTTTGATTCCTTCGGGGTTATCTGTCATTCCAAAAAATATTAGTTATTCCGAAAAAGCATCCTGTAATTCCCTTCCCTACCTTGACCTTTCTCTCTGCTTCACTACTCTTTTTTTTATTTAGCATTTTCATATAGAACTTGTCAATTGTGATTTTAAAAAAAAAAATAAAAGATAGATAAATGTGCATTGTTTTTTTTATTATCATTTAAGGGAATCTGGCAATAGGATCAACCTTTCTAAGCCGTCTATATGGGCACGTAGGTTATAGGAAGCTGAATAAAATGATACCTTGAGATCCGCGATCTGCTGTCTTATTCCTGAGAAATATATCCCTGAGATATATATATATATATATATATATATATATATATATATATATATCTTGTTATGTAAATGAGCTGTTAACATCTATTAGTCATACATAGAAATATTTTAGTCAGACATGGACATACATTACAGTATATGAATTACCAGTGGGAGACATGTAGCTCATGAGAGCAAACTGTCATCATTACATGTCTCAGACTTGTAACGACCCCTCTCATTTAAAATACGCTCTGGCGGCAGATTCTCAGGCAGTGTGCCCACAATTAGTTTTTGGTGAGTTTTTGACACTGCGTATTTTTGCTGCGTCAAAAACTCAGCATCTTACAGTTCCAGCAAAGTAGATGGGATTTACAGAAATCTCAGGCCCATTGTAATTCATTTTTACTCTGCGTAAACTGACCTGCGATGCGTGTCCATTGCGAATACGATGAATATTATGTGCAGATTTATCCCATACACTTGCATTTAATGCAGAAATTCCTCAGTTAAAAAAAATATCTTTGTACCGTGTTAGCCAGTAGAGATAAAAAAATTGTTTAAAAGAACAGAGAGTTCTGTTCAGTTCAGTTAAAAAACGCACATGAGTTTTTACTGTGTTTTTACTGAGGAAACGCATCGAAAAGACGTGATCTGCACATGACTGTATCAATAAAGTTTTGTGAAAGCCGAATACCAGAATGTATCAAAAGAAAAGCAGCTTTATTTACAGAATGACATACCAAGAAAAGATAAAAAAATGCAGAGTCAAAAACACATTTAAAACACATAAAAAAAATGCAAGCAACCTAATTGACATAATCGTTGCAGAAAATCTGCAACACCAAAAACTCACCCAAAAAATTATAGTGGGAACATAGCCTCAGGGAGATCTATGTTAAACCTATAGATCTTAACAGCTCATTTACGTATAAGAAAAACATGGCTTTATCTGGAATAAGACATTGGAATACAGAGGTCAAGGTATGACCTGCATGCCCATATAGATGGCTTAGGAGAGCTGATCCTACTGACAGAGTCCCTTTAGGGTTTATGCAGAACACCATATTTATGGACCAATGTTATTCAGTGAGGCAATGCACGTGCATGATTGCCTCCAAGAATCGGCTGACACTCAGCCATTCAAATCTATGGGTCCATTAAAAAAATGGGACTGCACTTGTATGATATCCGAGTGCGGCCCAATTTTCACGGACTGACAGAATGTAGATTTTTTTTTTCTTCTCCACAGCGGAGGAAAACCGATCTTACTCGGATCAATCTCGAATCAGAGTCTATTTAGCATAATCGGATCGATTTTTAAGATGGAGCAACTAATGCCTGCTTTACACGCTTCAATAAATCTTTCAATCCGTCGTCGGGGTCAAGTTGTAAGTGACGCACATCCTGCATCGTTCGTGACGTATTTGCGTGTGACACCTACGTGCAATCAAGATTGAACGAAAATACGGTGATCGCATACACGTCATTTATTCCTCATACATTGGACGTTTTGTTGTATGAACCTAGTCAATTGAAACGTGTGACATCCCTCATACAATTGTGATGTCTGAGGCTATGTGCGCAGGTGTGCGCTCTGCACCGCAGCTTAAAAAAGGTCCGCTTCAGAGCGCAGCTGAAAAGCTGCGTTGTGAAGCGCCTCACAATGTCTGTCATTCACTAATCTCTATCAGTCGGTCACTATCTCTGTCCCTCTCTCTCTGTCCATGTCAGGCTATCCCTCTTACCCCCTCTCTCATACTCACCGACCCCGATCTCCGGCACGGCGCTGCACGGCTTTCTCACTGCTCTGGCGGCTTTTACTATTTTGAAAAAGCCGGCCGCTCATTAAACAATCTCGTATTCCCTGCTTTCCCCGCCCACCGGCGCCTATGATTGGTTGCAGTGAGACACGCTCCCACGCTGAGTGACAGGTGTCTCACTGCACCCAATCACAGCAGCCGGTGGGCGTGTCTATACTGTGCAGTGAAATAAATAATTAAATAATTTAAAAAAACGGCGTGCGGTCCCCCACAATTTTAAAACCAGCCAGATAAAGCCATACGGCTGAAGGCTGGTATTCTCAGGATGGGGAGCTCCACGTTATGGGGAGCCCCCCAGCCTAACAATATCAGCCAGCAGCCACCCAGAATTGCCGCATACATTAGATGCGACAGTTCTGGGACTGTACCCGCCTCTTCCCGATTTGCCCTCGTGCAAATCGTGGCAAATCGGGGTAATAAGGAGTTATTGGCAGCCCATGGCTGCCAATAAGTCCTAGATTAATCATGTCAGGCGTCTCCCTGAGATACCTTCCATGATTAATCTGTAAGTGACAGTAAATAAACACACACACCCGAACAGTCCTTTATTAGAAATAAAAAACACAAACATATATCCTCGTTCACCACTTTAATAAGCCCCAAAAGCCCTCCATGTCTGGCGTAATCCAGGATGATCCAGCGTCGCTTCCAGCTCTGCTGCATGGAGGTATGCAAATAAGAAAGCCGCGGCGACACCATCACGTATTTCTCAACGCCGGCAGGAAACTAGCCAGGTCTTTCCCCGGGAAGGAACAACCACGGGAAGGGCAGTCTCCAGTCAAGGAGACCACCTATACCAAACATGGTATCCATCCACAGACAGCCGTTTCGGGGTATTTGCCCCTCATCAGTGTGGAGTAGGAATCTGGCTAGTGGGGGCAATGCCTAGTAAAAGACTACTTAAGCAAGCATTGTTGACTTAGGGAGATCAACATATCCACTGCGGAGACACCATCACGTGTTTCTCAACGCAGTGATTCTAGAGCATTGCCCCCTTGGAAGTATGCAAATAAGAAAGCCGCGGAGACACCATCACGTGTTTCTCAACGCTGGCAGGAAACTAGCCAGGTCTTTCACTGGGAAGGAACAACCACGGGAAGGGCAGTCTCCAGTCAAGGAGACCACCTATACCAAACATGGTATCCATCCACAGACAGCCGTTTCGGGGTATTTGCCCCTCATCAGTGTGGAGTAGGAATCTGGCTAGTGGGGGCAATGCCTAGTAAAAGACTACTTAAGCAAGCATTGTTGACCTTAGGGAGATCAACATATCCACTGCGGAGACACCATCACGTGTTTCTCAACGCAGTGATTCTAGAGCATTGCCCCCTGGGAAGTATGCAAATAAGAAAGCCGCGGAGACACCATCACGTGTTTCTCAACGCTGGCAGGAAACTAGCCAGGTCTTTCACCGGGAAGGAACAACCACGGGAAGGGCAGTCTCCAGTCAAGGAGACCACCTATACCAAACATGGTATCCATCCACAGACAGCCGTTTCGGGGTATTTGCCCCTCATCAGTGTGGAGTAGGAATCTGGCTAGTGGGGGCAATGCCTAGTAAAAGACTACTTAAGCAAGCATTGTTGACCTTAGGGAGATCAACATATCCACTGTGGAGACACCATCACGTGTTTCTCAACGCAGTGATTCTAGAGCATTGCCCCCTGGGAAGTATGCAAATAAGAAAGCCGCGGAGACACCATCACGTGTTTCTCAACGCTGGCAGGAAACTAGCCAGGTCTTTCACCGGGAAGGAACAACCACGGGAAGGGCAGTCTCCAGTCAAGGAGACCACCTATACCAAACATGGTATCCATCCACAGACAGCCGTTTCGGGGTATTTGCCCCTCATCAGTGTGGAGTAGGAATCTGGCTAGTGGGGGCAATGCCTAGTAAAAGACTACTTAAGCAAGCATTGTTGACCTTAGGGAGATCAACATATCCACTGCGGAGACACCATCACGTGTTTCTCAACGCAGTGATTCTAGAGCATTGCCCCCTGGGAAGTATGCAAATAAGAAAGCCGCGGAGACACCATCACGTGTTTCTCAACGCTGGCAGGAAACTAGCCAGGTCTTTCACCAGGAAGGAACAACCACGGGAAGGGCAGTCTCTAGTCAAGGAGACCACCTATACCAAACATGGTATCCATCCACAGACAGCCGTTTCGGGGTATTTGCCCCTCATCAGTGTGGAGTAGGAATCTGGCTAGTGGGGGCAATGCCTAGTAAAAGACTACTTAAGCAAGCATTGTTGACCTTAGGGAGATCAACATATCCACTGCGGAGACACCATCACGTGTTTCTCAACGCAGTGATTCTAGAGCATTGCCCCCTGGGAAGTATGCAAATAAGAAAGCCGCGGAGACACCATCACATGTTTCTCAATGCTGGCAGGAAACTAGCCAGGTCTTTCACCGGGAAGGAACAACCACGGGAAGGGCAGTCTCCAGTCAAGGAGACCACTTATACCAAACATGGTATCCATCCACAGACAGCCGTTTCGGGGTATTTGCCCCTCATCAGTGTGGAGTAGGAATCTGGCTAGTGGGGGCAATGCCTAGTAAAAGACTACTTAAGCAAGCATTGTTGACCTTAGGGAGATCAACATATCCACTTCGGAGACACCATCACGTGTTTCTCAACGCAGTGATTCTAGAGCATTGCCCCCTGGGAAGTATGCAAATAAGAAAGCCGCGGAGACACCATCACGTGTTTCTCAACGCTGGCAGGAAACTAGCCAGGTCTTTCACCGGGAAGGAACAACCACGGGAAGGGCAGTCTCCAGTCAAGGAGACCACCTATACCAAACATGGTATCCATCCACAGACAGCCGTTTCGGGGTATTTGCCCCTCATCAGTGTGGAGTAGGAATCTGGCTAGTGGGGGCAATGCCTAGTAAAAGACTACTTAAGCAAGCATTGTTAGGTGGTCTCCTTGACTAGAGACTGCCCTTCCCGTGGTTGTTCCTTCCCGGTGAAAGACCTGGCTAGTTTCCTGCCAGCGTTGAGAAACACGTGATGGTGTCTCCGCAGTGGATATGTTGATCTCCCTAAGGTCAACAATGCTTGCTTAAGTAGTCTTTTACTAGGCATTGCCCCCACTAGCCAGATTCCTACTCCACACTGATGAGGGGCAAATACCCCGAAACGGCTGTCTGTGGATGGATACCATGTTTGGTATAGGTGGTCTCCTTGACTAGAGACTGCCCTTCCCGTGGTTGTTCCTTCCCGGTGAAAGACCTGGCTAGTTTCCTGCCAGCGTTGAGAAACACGTGATGGTGTCTCCGCGGCTTTCTTATTTGCATACTTCCCAGGGGGCAATGCTCTAGAATCACTGCGTTGAGAAACACGTGATGGTGTCTCCGCAGTGGATATGTTGATCTCCCTAAGGTCAACAATGCCTGCTGCATGGAGGTGACCGGAGCTGCAGAATACACAGCCGCTCCTGTCACCTCCACGCAGCAACTGAAGACAGCCGCGCGATCAGCTGAGCTGTCACTGAGGTTACCCGCGGCCACCGCTGTATCCAGTGACAGCGGGTAACCTCAGTGACAGTTCAGCTGATCGCGCGGCTGTCTTCAGTTGCTGCGTGGAGGTGACAGGAGCGGCTGTGTATTCTGCAGCTCCGGTCACCTCCATGCAGCAGAGCTGGAAGCAACACTGGATCATCCTGGATTACGCCGGACATGGAGGGCTTTTTGGGGCTTATTAAAGTGGTGAACGAGGATATATGTTTGTGTTTTTTATTTCTAATAAAGGATTGTTCGGGTGTGTGTGTTTATTTACTGTCACTTACAGATTAACCATGGAAGGACTTATTGGCAGCTATGGGCTGCCAATAACTCCTTATTACCCCGATTTTCCAAAGCACCAGGGCAAATCGGGAAGAGCCAGGTACAGTCCCAGAACTGTCGCATCTAATGTATGCGACAATTCTGGGCGGCTGCTGGCTGATATTGTTAGGCTGGGGGGCTCCCCATAACGTGGAGCTCCCCATCCTGACAATACCAGCCTTCAGCCGTATGGCTTTATCTGGCTGGTTTTAAAATTGTGGGGGACCGCACGCCGTTTTTTTTAATTATTTAATTATTTATTTCACTGCACAGTATAGACACGCCCACCGGCTGCTGTGATTGGGTGCAGTGAGACACCTGTCACTCAGCGTGGGGGCGTGTCTCACTGCAACCAATCATAGGCGCCGGTGGGTGGGGAAAGCAGGGAATACGAGATTGTTTAATGAGCGGCCGGCTTTTTCAAAATAGTAAAAGCCGCCGGAGCAGTGTGAATGCCGTGCAGCGCCGCGCCGGAGATCGGGGATCGGTGAGTATATGAGAGAGGGCTGCTCAATTCAGTTACTCAGGAGTTTAGCGGTCACCGGTGACTCCTTCACTGGTGACCGCTAATCAGGACACAGACAGAGCCGCAGCATGGCAATGAAGTCGGGTGAAGTTAACCCGAGTTCATTCTGATCGTGCGGCTCTGTCTGTGTCTGCTGTCATCGGCCATTCAGCTCTGCTACATGGCTGTCTGTGTCTGCTGTCAGCGGCCATGTAGCAGAGCTGAATGGCAGATGACATAGTAAAAACGCATCCCTACACATTACACACGCTTGGCAAGTCAATAAATAAAAAAAATAAAAAAAAAAAGGGTGCCCAATGCATACGTCACAGAACACATGATCTAAAGGATCGCACACAAAATTGATCAATTTAACATAGACTACTAACGCACGTGGACAGCAAATGAACGACCTATGTGCAATCTTATAAGATCCCATATGCGACCTGGGCGTGTCACATCGCATACGAGATTGCACACCTAATTGTAAGGTGTAAAGCTGGCTTTACTTGTTTGTTTGTTTTCCACGTCCAAGAAAAACAGATCACACTCTGATCAGAGTCTGAATAACATAATCAGACCATTTTTCTCAGGAGAAGAAACAGTTGAGCGAACCTAGCCATAAAGCAAGTATCATATTATTAATGCACACATTTAAATCTCCATTAGTAATAGTGAAATAGGTAAATTCCCTGATCTGCAGACACAGTACATTAGCAGGAGAATTTCAGTTTTACAGGAACAATTTATTAAAAGGAACACAAAAGCTAATTTGATTGGACAGAGATAGCATTACTTTATTAATCAAGAGAATACAATGTATATAAAGGCCAAAGGAGTCACAAGAGTTTATCTATGGTATTCCTTTAACATATTCATGACCATTGACTTACCTGTATGTCCAAAACCATGTATGTCACTTTAATGCGGGCTCACGTGGCAAGTCCCTATTTTTTTCAGCTAAAGCCTGCTTTACATGTTGCAATTTCGCATATGATATCGTATGCGATTTGCAACGCCCCATCGTATGTGTGGCACGTTCAATTTGTTGAACGTGCCGCACAAACGATTAACCCCCGTCACACGTACTTACCTTCCATACGACCTCGATGTGGGCGGCGAATGTCCACTTCCTGGAGTGGGAGGGACGTTCGGCGTCACATCGACGTCACGCGGCAGCCGGCCAATAGAAGCGGAGGGGCGGAGCTGAGCGGGACGTAAACATCCCGCCCACCTCCTTCCTTACGCATTGCTGGCCGGGAGATGCAGGACACTGGTAAGATCTGTTCATCGCTCCTGGGGTGTCACACACTGCGATGTGCGCTACCCCGGGTACGATGAACAATCTGATGTGCAATTCTAGAGAAAGGTACGATGTGTATCCGATGAACGTTTTAACGTTCAATCGCAATCGCACGTACCTGTCACACACTGCAATGTACCTTACGATGCCGGATATGCGTCACTTACGACGTGACCCCGCCGACACATTGTAAGATACATTGCAGCATGTAAAGCAGGCTTTACAGGCGTGGGTGGATCGGAAATCCACCTGCACCTCTTAACTAGTTAGGTTAAACTCTGATAGCGCGATCTAACATGCGCTGGCGAGGATCTCTCCATTCTCCAATGCCATCAGCGGCCCCATGACACGATTATGGGGTACCGATGGGTAGTCATGTCAGCTGGGGGTCAGCTGATGACTCCTGTAGCTGTAATGATGTATTTCCTGTCCTGACTGAGTATTTCTGCTGTTCAAGGGGATGCTGAATCTTCACTCTGAACAGCAAAAGCGATCAGGCAGTGTCAATTTCAAGTTCTGTAAGGGGACTACTAAAATCCATAAAAAGTGTAAAAAGAAGAAAAGTTTATAAAAATATGAAAAAATAAAAAAAACAAAAATTCAAATCACCCCCCTTTTGCTCCATTGAAAATAAAACTATAAAAATCCCCACACACATATATTTTGTATTGCAGTGTTCAGAAATGCCCTCTCTATCAAAATAGAAAATTAATTCATATGATCGGTAAAGGGCATAGCGAGAAAAAAAAATCAAAAAGGCAGAATTACTTTTTTCGGTCACCGCAACATTGCAATAAAATGCAATAACAGGTGATCAAAATATCGTACCTACCCAAAAATGGTATAATTTAAAAAGGCAGCTAAAGACACAAAAAATAGCTCCAGATCACGAAAAATGAGAACTCTGCGGGTCTTGGAAAAAGGTTGACAAAAGCCAATTCTTTTTTTTTACAAATTTAATTTTAAATAAAAATAAAACTATACATGTTTGGTATCTTCAAACTCATACTGACCTGGGGAAACATAACGCCAGGTCAGTATTACCATATAGTGAACATGGTAAGTAATAATAAAAAAAATTATGGTGGAATTGCACTTTTATTGCAATTTGAACACATTTGGAATTTTGTTTTCCCATTTTCCAGAACAATATAGGGCAGAATGAATGGTGTCATTTAAAAAGGCAACTTGTCTGGCAAAAACATGCGCTCATATGGCTATATTGGCAGAAAAATAAAAAAGTTATGTCTCTTGAAAGAAGGGGAGGAATAAACTAAAACGAAAAATGGAAAATCTCCAGGTGGTGAAGGAGATAAATGCCTCCAAACAGTCTAGCTATGAATATAGGTTTTCAATGTGGAAATTAAAAGCTCATAGCAATAACATAATCAGTTTGAATACATTTCACCATTCATGTATAGAGTATCCATGTTAAATAAGAATGGATGGAAATATGACCTGAAAAAATACTTAACAAAATAAGTCCATCACCCACTATGGGAAAAGTCTCCTGTATTGGCCACCCTTGCTCCCTAGCAGTGGCATAACTTGAGTTTGATGGGCCCCAGTGCAAAGTTTGGACCTGCCCCCACCACATACACTGACACTCGGGGTACAGGATAATGACGCCGATATTCGGAGAACAGGATTATGACACTGACACTTGTCTATCTCCCTTAGTACCCAGGTTTCCCATGATCTGAAATCCCTCTTTCTATCAGCACCCAGCTTTCCTATGTTCTAATATACATCTTGTCCTCAGCACCCAGCTTCCCCACGCTCTGCTATACATCTTTTCCTCAGCACCCAGCTTTCCCATATCAGAGCATGGGAATGCTTGGTGCTAAGGGAAAGAGCCACTTTCCCTCAGCACAAAACTTTCCCAGCCCATGCTTGTATCTTTGTCCCCCCTTGAATAAAGTTCTTCAAATACAATAATGGCTTTTGGGAACACTAGCTTCATTTTATGAGGATGATCCGTTAATTTGAAGCTAGTATAATTACCATTTATAAATCAATCATGTGAAATGTTAATGACTTAATTAATATTTTTACATTCATTCCACATTTCTATTTAAACAAATAGAAAAAATATGTCAGTCCATAAAGGATTACAAACATTTCTACAGATACTGAAAACACACACATTTAATTAAAAAAATGGGAGTGCTTCTTTAATAAGTTCATAGGAAGAGAGATCTTTGGATATGCAAAGAACTGATGCTAACTTCAGAGGGTCTAAACGTGAAGCCATACTATGAACTCTTGCTTTTTTTTTTAAATATTTTTCACTTTATGATTTTCCTTTTTTAACAAATACACAATATTTATATTTCTTTAGTTCCTAGTACAAGTTTACAACTCCATGTTCTTCATACTCCTTCACACTGTTTTCATCTCTAGTGGTTTCTGGTATCACCCCATGTATAATGCACCTCTATAGTCCATGTATAAGGTGTCCTTCATGTTGGATTATGCTGCCCCATAGTCATCAATGTATAATGCACCCCTATAGTCCATGTATAAGCTATCCTTTATGTTGTATTACGCAACCCCATAGTCATCCATGTATAATGTATATTATATCCATATAATATATATGGATATATATCCATGTATAATGCACCCCTATAGGCCTCTGGCCACTGTGTACTAACAGATAAAAATAAATAAATAAAAAACAACAAGTACTCACCTCTCCTTGTTCCCCCACTGCTCCGGTCAGAGCGTCCTCCCGTCCCACGCTCTACAATCTCAGCACAGCAGTTGCACAGTGGTGACATCACCATGCTCTGCTGCACTGACATGTCAAGCTCAGGGGGAGAATGATGAAAGCTGGAGCAGAGTGCTCTACTCCATGCATCATCATTGCTGTGCGCGATGATGGGCGAGGGCCTACGGGTGAGGTGTCGCCGCTGGCATCGGGTCCCCCTGACTACTCACGGGCCCCATAGCAGCTACATGGCCTGCCACAGAACAGCGCAGCTCTTCTCTCACTGAGAGGAGCCAGCTGCTTCTTTGCAGGACAGGCCCCGAGCCCCTAACCCTGCCGGGTGCGGTCGTGATGGCGTCCTCTGCGATGGTGGTCATTACACCCCTGCTCCCTAGGGCAGTTGTTATGGCTGTTTCTTCCTGATAGCCACATCTCTCCACCAGTAATACTGTGATCTGAACATCATCATATGTTTGGAAACCTTAAGGATGACATGTAAATCTAGGACAGTGATACTGTGCATTATTACATTATCACCCCTGTGATATTATTACATGAAGTAGTATCCTACAGGAAACAAAAATACATAAATTGAAATAAAAAAATAAAACGTCACAGAAAGAAAGACAGCCATACTTACTAATACCATGTCCTGACTTGAATGCACACCAAAAAGCAGCGGGTCCCCATGATAAAGGCAGGGGGCAGCAAAATACTAATGAAACAACCACTCACAAGATAATGAAGACCAATGACCTAGGTTGCAAGCTTGTGTATTTTGGCAGGGTACAAGTCGGGTCCTTTAGTGGTGGCTGGCTAATTTGGGGTGTCTATCCTGTAGGGTGTACATATGGTACTGAGCAGTCCAACTAATATAATAGCAGGGGGGTTGGTGAAAGGCTTTTATCCAGATAGCGGTGCATCTCATTTAATGGAGTGACTGGCACCATATGCAAGCCTGTCGGCATTTGGAATACTGGGCAACCACCATACGGATGTTTGGTGGGTTATTGTTATGCGCATATGTATTCCAACATGGGTTAAGGGGGAACAAAGCCTATCAAACTGTAGCAGCACCCACACGCTACTAGTTCCTGTACAGACTAGTATGCCTAGCTGCACAAGACCCTTATGGTTTCTGCACAGATTAGATAATCCATAGCTGCACAACTAGAAACCCACAGACTTGTCTGCCTAAAAGGCCATTGAGTTGTTTCATGTACCTCATGAGGAACCAGAGAGGAGGCTGCTACGCAATACAAGACAATATAGGGAAGGCGTGCAGAGGTAGATGGGGAACCAGGGTGAGGAGACATAAAACATGTGCACAAGTGGACAAAGGAGAAATAAGTAATGCAAGTAGGGGTAAACTCCTACCAACCTAACAAAAAAAACCCAAAAAAAAACAAAAAACAGAACATGAAGGAAAGGCAAATGAAAAAACACAGAGAAAACAACACTGGTCTCTGCCTAAATTCCTTATCTGCAGGGCTAGAATATTTTAGCATTAATTCATATAGAAATATAGCCAGCAGAGAAGGCTTGTATCAGGAGAGTATAAATAGCCCCACCTGTAATGTGATAAGACAGACAAAATAAGCAAGTGAGAACACCTAATAACTGCAAAATAAAAGGAGAGAAACAAAGGTAAAAGCCCATCAGCATTACAACAAGGACTGACCAGGCTGTGGCTTAGAAAAGAAGGAAACTTACCAGGCAGCACAAGGTCAAGCCCGAACCTGAGGTATGACAGTTAAAAAGTGTTTGTTTCATTAGTATTTTGCACCTTTTCTGCCTCGGTTTTATCAAGGGTTCTGCTGGATCCTGGTGTGTATCCTGGACACGGTATTGGTAAAGTGTGGCTATCATTTTATCTCTGACTTTTTTAGTATCCTACAAGAGACTGAATAAACAATGTTACTGAACACCCCGATGATGATCACAAAAGTCGTCAATTTGGCCAGGAGTCATGATTCTTCAATGGAGAATTGAAGGAGACATTCACCAAGCCTTTAGGTATAATTGCCTATTGTCTGGCAGCTTCGATTCAAGGTGCTCAACTTATACGGCCAGCCGCTCTTGTATATTCAATGGCTGCAATGCTCTCCAACCTGTGATATTTAATATCTATATTTTTATGATCACATTATTGATGTGACTCTCCTGTTAAATTATCATACTCACTGGTGCATTTTAGGGGAATGATCAGCTAAAGAGCTGTTGCGTTTCTGCCCCAAGCTCTTAATGTACCAACATTGAAAAATGTGCTTCTTGGGGTCCTGACAAAATTTTTCATGCCTCCGTCATAAGCCACTCTGTCTCCCATGTGCCCCTTCAGCTGTCCAGCAGATGCTAGACCCAGAGCTCAGTTACAGAGCCACTGCTTGTTGCGATGTCACCGCCAGCTACGCCCCAACCCATTCTGATGCCTTAAAGCAGGGGTGGGGAACCTTTTTTCTGTCGGGGGCCATTTGGAAATTTCTACCAACCTTCGGGGGCCACACAAAATTATCAATGTTTAAATGACCCTGCTATATTGGGTGAAGCAATTAATTAACTGGGGGCATGGGGCTGGGGGCACAGACACCACTGGAGGGGCTGGGGGCACAGACACCACTGGAGGGGCTGGGGGCACAGACACCACTGGAGGGGCTGGGGGCACAGACACCACTGGAGGGGCTGGGGGCACAGACATCACTGGGGGGAGGCACAGACATCACTGGGGGGAGGCACAGACATCACTGGGGGGAGGCACAGACATCACTGGGGGGAGGCACAGACATCACTGGGGGGAGGCACAGACATCACTGGGGGGAGGCACAGACATCACTGGGGGGAGGCACAGACATCACTGGGGGGAGGCACAGACATCACTGGGGGGAAGCACAGACATCACTGGGGGGAGGCACAGACATCACTGGGGGGAGGCACAGACATCACTGGGGGGAGGCACAGACATCACTGGGGGGAGGCACAGACATCACTGGGGGGGAGGCACAGACATCACTGGGGGGAGGCACAGACATCACTGGGGGGGGCTGCACACAGGACTGGGGGGAGCTGCACACAGGACTGGGGGGATGCACACAGGACTGGGGGGGGCTGCACACAGGACTGGGGGGAGCTGCACACAGGACTGGGGGGGAGCTGCACACAGGACTGGGGGGGGCTGCACACAGGACTGGGGGGGGCTGCACACAGGACTGGGGGGGGCTGCACACAGGACTGGGGGGTGCACACAGGACTGGGGGGGTGCACACAGGACTGGGGGGGTGCACACAGGACTGGGGGGTGCACACAGGACTGGGGGGGTGCACACAGGACTGGGGGGGTGCACACAGGACTGGGGGGGTGCACACAGGACTGGGGGGGTTCACACAGGACTGGGGGGGTGCACACAGGACTGGGGGTGGTGCACACAGGACTGGGGGGTGGTGCACACAGGACTGGGGGGTGCACACAGGACTGGGGGGGGGTGCACATAGGACTGGGGGGGGTGCACACAGGACTGGGGGGGTGCACACAGGACTGGGGGGGTGCACACAGGACTGGGGGGGATGCACACAGGACTGGGGGGTGCACACAGGACTGGGGGGGTGCACATAGGACTGGGGGGGGTGCACACAGGACTGGGGGGGTGCACACAGGACTGGGGGGGTGCACACAGGACTGGGGGGGATGCACACAGGACTGGGGGGGTGCACACAGGACTGGGTGATGGGCTGCACATAGGATTGTGTGGGGGTGCACACAGGACATTGGGGGGCTGCACACAGGACTGGGGAAGGGGTGCACACAGGTTTGGGGGGGTGCAAACAGGACTACTGGGTGATGGGCTGCACACAGGACTGGGGGAGGGGTGCACACAGGACATTGGGGGGCTGCACACAGGACTGGGGGAGGGGTGCACACAGGACATTGGGGGGCTGCACACAGGACTGGGGGAGGGGTGCACACAGGACATTGGGGGGGCACACTGCGCTGAGAGTTTCATGCAACTCTGGGGGAGAAGGTTTACAGAACTGGTGTGGGGAGGCACAAAGCATTGGGCAGGGCACATAGCAGCAGAGGGTCGGCGCTGGACTCACAGCAGCATTGCACTCACATCACCGGAGTGCAGGAGCCGGACACACTGCATCAGAAGGAGAAGGCATGGCACTGATCTCCGGAGGGCAGGGGGCGGACACACAAGGCTGGAAGCTGAGGCTGCTGTAGACCCGCCCACAATTGGCACTGGCCGACGGGAGAACACATTGCAGCACAAACAGCAATGTGTGGATTTAAAGGGCCGGCGGCAGCAAGACCGCGGTGACAGCACCAGCACTGCCTCCCCCGGGAATCTGCCCGGGGGCCACATAAAAGGTCATGGCGGGCCGCATGCGGCCCGCGGGCCGGAGGTTCCCCACCCCTGCCTTAAAGGAAACATTGAACATGGAGTCGGCTATAACAGCAGCATGTTAGAAAGTGGGTAAAGCTGAATAATTTGTTATATAATGTGTCTGAAAAGATTCTGTAAAACTTGCATTTTATTAATTTATTCCCTGCTAATTTGGGGCTTAAGAGTGAACTGTCAGCTATTTAATGTGTGGACATTGGTATATGAAAGGCTATTCAACAGTTCAATATGGAGAAACTCTGCCCACTAGACTTTATTAGGATTATCTGAGACTTTGCTTATTTTTTCCCTATAGGGCTCTGCTCTGTTGACGGGTTGTCACTTCCGATGTCATGTTGATTGACAGCCAGTTTTTCGCTGCCTAACTGTGGGGAGCCAGCTGTTGTTTTGCATGATATTGTACCGTCGAAACCAGCGTCCCTGCGCTGTCCTGTCCCCTCCCTCTGCGGAGACACCGGCACTCTGACCTTCCCAGTCGTCCAGAGGTGTTTGCCCCGTTCCCATTCTATTCTGCTGTCCCCCAGGGCCTAAGCATGCCACACAGGTCAGCTGGGAATGCCCGTAGGGTGCGTGCGGTCACGTCCCTTTTCTTAAAGGGCCAGTAAACCCTGATCAAGAATTGCCTCTCATTTCGGCTTAGATTCTTCAGGAACTTAAGGCACCTTTCCCACAAGGGAGGTGCCTCGGCAACGAGTTGTTGATTCTCAGGTCCTCACTGCTGCTGCTGTGATTGTGCTGTCATTGTGCCGTATTCTGTTACTGATATCTGTGTTTCAGTGCATTACAAGTCCACTGCTGCTGCAACTATCAACATCGGTTGCTTCCTACGATATCTGCTGTCACTACTGAAAGCATCCATGTCAACCGCTTACGACGATATCCACTACTGTAAGTATCCACATCAGCCACTGCTGCCGCATCCATCCATCCCTGCCGAATCCGAAGAACAAACTTTGGTGTCTGTGCAGATCTTATGCATAAGTGGGGAAAATTTGACTCTCCTGTGACTGTGGAGCAGACCGTCAAACTATCCAGCACATTGTTGAGGAGTGCCCCTTAGATCCTACTGTGGTGACAAGAATGATTTCTATATTGTAAATGATAATGCTATTGCATACATAGAAAACCTGGATATCTGACTTTGATTTTTTGATTTTTATCCTTTTTGATACTGTTACGCCCTGGCCTATCAGGTCATCACAGGGTATTGTGCAATCTGCCCTTCTGCACAGTATCCACCCTCCTTGGTTACGGATCCTGGTCCTTTGGTGTTGTTAACAACTTGTCCAATCAAAATCCTAGGAACACTTCCCACTTGAACCTACCAGACACACCATTGGGGGGCCTGAAGGGAATAGGGCCGCCCATATGGGGGGTTGGTGAGGAGAAAGTGAGGACAGTGACAGTTGAGAGTTGAGTGGAGTCGAGTGAAGTGTGGAGAGTGGAGGTGAAGTGGCTCTCGAGAGGAGAGGCCACGGAAGAGAGCTCTTGTGTACTAGGTGGCAGACGGTGGTCTGGGCCTGGTAGGAGCTGAAACCCCGGTCGCAGGGGACAGTGTCAAGGGGCATGGACTGCCAAGGAGGGTGGCCAGCGGCCTTGAGCTATCACCGGGCAGGGGCCAGGGCATGACAGGGTACGTGGACCCCAGGCCGGAAAGTAGCTTCACGCGTTCCGGTAATTTACCCGACGGGGGTGAAGACTTCAAGTGTCATCCCCAACCCGCTCCAAAATTCGGGGTACTAGCACACCGATGGGATAAGACTTTCCCACTACAGTCCAAAGAAATCCTACGTGTGAACCCTGAGAGCAAGTTCACTCCATTAGCCATATGGGTGAGCGGGACCCGGAGAGTTTCAAACCAACGGGTCCAATTGAGACTAAGGTGCCAAGGACAGGGCAACAGACCAACAACAACACCAAGGGCATGGATCCAGGCGTGCTCCCCGCAGACTGCAGAGGTGTTCAGAATTCTGGTTTACAAGCTGTCGGTGTAGTTATTCTGGGACTGAGTGAGTACCTTGGAAACCCCTGTTCCTATTCCCCATGGGACCCGAACATCATCCCAACCATCAACGGGCCCCGGGACACAAACCCCCTACCCACGGAGGGGTTAAACATCAAACTGCCGCACCATCATCACCGGTCTCCCCAACGACAGCGGTGGACAGCGAACTTTCCAAAAACCCCCCTTGTACATATCTCCACCCTCTTCTTTTAATTGAGTGTCCGCGCGACCCCCCCGGGTCCGGCGACCCCTCGAGCCACCGCGGATCTGGATCTGAGTGGCGGCAGCCCGGCTGCTTGCCCGGGGGCGGTACAATATTTTCAATCGTTTATTGTTTAGTGTTTATCTTTATATGATGGTAAGGTATACGTTCATACGATTGATTAAATAAATGCCAAATCCACGACACTGGCTACTGCTGCCGTTTCTACAACCAGAAACTATCCATGGCACGAGGTCATGTTGATCCCCTGCGGCTGCCCTCTGTTGACTGCCTACCAGCTTGTGTGCCTATCGCCGCTTCTGGTGGCAGTAGTGAAGACTCGACGGCCGATCCAGTTCGCTCCTCCAGGCCAGTGAAGGTACCTTTGGTACAGTGAACCCACTAACCCTGTGCTCGCCCTGCAGCATAACAGATATCAACAGTGACACCATGTTGAAAGATCAAAGTGGAAGAAGCAAAGCTGCTCTGTAAGGTCAAACGAAGCAGTACAATCACTGGCTGTTGTCAATGCACATGACATCAGCAGAGACGTGCTTTCAATATCATGTCACAGGAAGCCACAGGAGCTGTCCGGAAAAGGATCTGAACCAGCAAAGATTAGCAACTACCTGCCTGTAAGAACTCATCCAAAAAAGGAAAGTTCCGGATTACCCCTTTAAGACTGAAATAAGCATGGATATAAATAAAAAAAAAAAAAAACTAAGTTGTACAAAAAAAATTCCCATTAAACTATATAATAATTCACTCAGCTTCTCCTGCTCTGTAAATGTTACCGGCATACAAATTAGCAATTCCACAGTGACAAATTTGATTTGAAAAGGACAAGTTAGGCAAAGAGACTTACAGTGCCAATTATGAAGTCATCACATGCACCATTGTCTTACATGAGGGATCCTACTAGTGTTTTTTATATCCCCAATCTTTGCCAGAGATATGGGTGACTTTGGCCCCTTTCATGTCACAACTAGTCATGGGCGAACCAGAACTGTAAAGTTAGGGGTCTGTACAGTACAACGAATGTCTGTGCACAGGCCCCGAACATGGACTCCTGAGGGAAGTCCATGTTACTGTTCGTGATTGGCTGCTTGAATAAAAGTAAATAAAAACAAAGAAAAAAGGAAGCAAAATGGGCATTAAGGTAGGATAATTATACTTACCAAGTTTCCAAGCAGCTGTCACACTGATTCCGGGTCCGCTCATTAAATCTTATGAATATTCATTGCTTCCCCCATCCACCCTCTGTGACAACATCTGTGATTGTTTGCAGTCAGACTGCTGATGTGTCAGTATCTGTGAATGGTTGCCCTCACACTAGTTCCCGAAGTGGAGTATATAAAAATAAATAATTGAAAAAATGGAAGCGCAGCGCAATGGATACCCAGCGCAGATAAAGCAAACAGCTGTTAGCTGCAGTTCCAAGCTATATGCATTATCTTGCCTGTATATTAAAATAAGAGGGACTCCATGCAGCTGTTTTTAATTATTGAAATAAATAATTTTAAAAAATGGCCTGCAATTTTGATACCCAGACAAGATAAAGCAGACAGCTGGGGGCTGGTATTCTCAGGCTAGGAAGACCCATCGTTATTGGGTCTTCCCCAGCCTAAAAATAGCAGCCCACAGCCACCCCAGAACTGGCCTATCCATTAGATGTGCCAATCCTGGTGCTTACCCGGGCTCCATACCACGACATCCCACAATAATCCTAGCTATGCTACATCCTAAGGTTGCAGTGCACGGTCACATTACAATAAGTGACTGCGGTGTCTGGGACACACTGACGTAGCCGCATTTCTGAGAGTGGTTATGTCAGTGAGGTCACAGTTGGTGGTTCCCACGATACCCCAGCTGTGACCTCAGGTGAACTCACTTGAGATGAACTCATTAACCATTCAGGTAAACTCATTGAACTCAATGCGTGCTTATTCTGGTAATTCGGCACTGAGTACAATGCTGTCTGATTACCGGATTAATGACTTAAATGGTGCCAGTTAATCAGATAATCCGGCACCATTGAATTCAGCAATCTGGTAATCCAGGACCATTGAACTCAATGCTTGATTACCGGCTTTGAGTTCAATGAGTTCACCTCAGTTCAGTTCACCTGAGGTCACAGCTGGAGTACCTTGGGAGCCGACAGCTGTGACCTGAGCTGATCTCACTGACGTTACCATGCTTCTCAAAGGTGACATGGCGTCTGCAATCAATTCCAACCAAAATGGCACTCTAAATTTCAAATAGCACTTTTTCCCTTCTGAGCTCTGCCAAGCACCCAAAAAGTAGTTTTCCAATACAAATGAGATATCGGTGTACTCATTTTCAGGGTTCACCATTATAAAATTCTGTGAAGCACCTGTGGTTTCAATGTGTTCACCACACCTCTAAATTAATTCCTTGAGGGGTACAGTTTCCCAAATGGGGTCAGTTGTGCGGGTTTTCACTGTTTAGGTATATCAGGGCTTCTCCAAACGCGACATGGCGTCCGCTATCTATTTCAGCCAATTTTTGTACTTAAAAAGTCAAATGTTGTGTCTTCCTTTCTGAGCTCTGCTGTCCGCCCAAACAGTAGTTTTCCCACTATACATGGGATATCGGTGTACTCAGGAGAAATTGCACAACAAATTTTCTCCTGTTACCCTTGTAAAAATGAAAAATTTGGAGCTAAAGAAAAAATTTTATGAGGAAAAAAGTGATTTTTTATTTTTACAGTTTAACGTTATAAAATTCTGTGAAGCACCTAAGGGTTCAAGAAGGTGCTCACCAACCATCTAGTTAAATTCCTTGAGGGGTCTAGTTTAAAACGTGGGTTCAATTGTGGGGGTTTCCCCTGTTAGGCACATCAGGGTCTCACAAGAAACACGAGATAGCATTCACTATCTATTCCAGACAATTTTGCACTCCAAAAGTCAAATGGTGCTCCTTCTATTTCAAGCCCTGCCGTGTGCCCTATTTTTCCACCATATATGAGCTATCTGCATACTCAGGAGAAATTGGACAAGAAATTGTAAGGCTACAGTTAGGTCCAGAAATATTTGGACAGTGACACAAGTTTTGTTATTTTAGCTGTTTACAAAAACATGTTCAGAAATACAATTATATATATAATATGGGCTGAAAGTGCATACTCCCAGCTGCAATATGAGAGTTTTCACATCCAAATCGGAGAAAGGGTTTAGGAATCATAGCTCTGTAATGCATAGCCTCCTCTTTTTCAAGGGACCAAAAGTAATTGGACAAGGGACTCTAAGGGCTGCAATTAACTCTGAAGGCGTCTCCCTCGTTAACCTGTAATCAATGAAGTAGTTAAAAGGTCTGGGGTTGATTACAGGTGTGTGGTTTTGCATTTGGAAGCTGTTGCTGTGTCCAGACAACATGCGGTCTAAGGAACTCTCAATTGAGGTGAAGCAGAACATCCTGAGGCTGAAAAAAAAGAAAAAATCCATCAGAGAGATAGCAGACATGCTTGGAGTAGCAAAATCAACAGTCGGGTACATTCTGAGAAAAAAGGAATTGACTGGTGAGCTTGGGAACTCAAAAAGGCCTGGGCGTCCACGGATGACAACAGTGGTGGATGACTGCCGCATACTTTCTTTGGTGAAGAAGAACCCGTTCACAACATCAACTGAAGTTCAGAACACTCTCAGTGAAGTAGGTGTATCTGTCTCTAAGTCAACAGTAAAGAGAAGACTCCATGAAAGTAAATACAAAGGGTTCACATCTAGATGCAAACCATTCATTAATTCCAAAAATAGACAGGCCAGAGTTAAGATTGCTGAATAACACCTCATGAAGCCAGCTCAGTTCTGGAAAAGTATTCTATGGACAGATGAGACAAAGATCAACCTGTACCAGAATGATGGGAAGAAAAAAATTTGGAGAAGAAAGGGAACGGCACATGATCCAAGGCACACCACATCCTCTGTAAAACATGGTGGAGGCAACGTGATGGCATGGGCATGCATGGCTTTCAATGGCACTGGGTCACTTGTGTTTATTGATGACATAACAGCAGACAAGAGTAGCCGGATGAATTCTGAAGTGTACCGGGATATACTTTCAGCCCAGATTCAGCCAAATGCCGCAAAGTTGATCGGACGGCGCTTCATAGTACAGATGGACAATGACCCCAAGCATACAGCCAAAGCTACCCAGGAGTTCATGAGTGCAAAAAAGTGGAACATTCTGCAATGGCCAAGTCAATCACCAGATCTTAACCCAATTGAGCATGCATTTCACTTGCTCAAATCCAGACTTAAGACGGAAAGACCCACAAACAAGCAAGACCTGAAGGCTGCGGCTGTAAAGGCCTAGCAAAGCATTAAGAAGGAGGAAACCCAGTGTTTGGTGATGTCTATGGGTTCCAGACTTAAGGCAGTGATTGCCTCCAAAGGATTCGCAACAAAATATTGAAAATAAAAATATTTTGTTTGGGTTTGGTTTATTTGTCCAATTACTTTTGACCTCCTAAAATGTGGAGTGTTTGTAAAGAAATGTGTACAATTCCTACAATTTCTATCAGATATTTTTGTTCAAACCTTCAAATTAAACGTTACAATCTGCACTTGAATTCTGTTGTAGAGGTTTCATTTCAAATCCAATGTGGTGGCATGCAGAGCCCAACTCGCGAAAATTGTGTCACTGTCCAAATATTTCTGGACCTAACTGTATGTTCACATTTACATTGTTTTGCCTCAGTCACAATCTGTCGCCTAGAGGAATTACGGTATCCTGCAAAATACTTTGTAGGAATCCGTTTTTCCCCATAGACTTTTATTAGCGACGGATTGTGACTGATGGCCATGCGCTGCATCCGCCGCCTGACGATCAGTCGTTTACTGACTGACCGTCAGGCGGGAGCAATGCTGAATGTAAGGTTTTTTTTGTGCAGCGGATCAATTTTTTTACTGTGAGCATGCGCACAGTAAAAAAACATGATCCACTGTAAATGCAGTTCCAGCATCCGGAACGATCAGCTGTTTGCCCGGCGGCCGGCTTTTGAGAGCAATCAGCTGATCACTCGGCGGCAGAAGGGTGATCAGCTGATTGCTCAGAAAAGACAGCTGCCAGGTAATCAGCTGATTGCTCAGAAAAGCCGGCCATCGGGCGATCAGCTGATTGCTCAGAAAAGCTAACGGCCAGCTTTTCTGAGCAATCAGCTGATTGCCCGGCGGACGGTTTTTGTGAACGATCAGCTGATCGCCCGGCGGCCAGCTTTTAAGAGCAATCAGCTGATCGGTCTCTCTCTCTCTCATTTTTATACTGAAATCATTTCACGGAATCCGCTTTCTCATGACAATAAATTACATTTCCACCCGTTGTACAACGCATCAGTCACAAGCGTCAAGCAACGCCGGTGACTGATGCAAATAAACGGAAATGTGAACATAGCCTGATATGCACTTTCTCTTGTTACCTTTGTAAAAATGCAAATGTTTGGGCTAAAGGCTACTTTACACACTGCGATATCGGTCCCGATATCGCTAGTGTGGGTACCCGCCCCCATCTGTTGCGCGACACGGGCATATCGCTGCCCGTGCCACACAACATCGCCCAGAGCCGTCACACATACTTACCTGTCCGGCGACGTCGCTGTGACCGGCGAACCGCCTCCTTTCTAAGGGGGCGGTCCGTGCGGCGTCACAGCGACGTCACTGAACCGCCGCCCAATCGCAGCGGAGGGGTGGAGATGAGCGGGACGTAACATCCCGCCCACCTCCTTCCTTCCGCATAGCGGCCGGGAGGCAGGTAGGGAGACGTTCCTCGCTCCTGCGGCGTCACACGCAGCGATGTGTGATGCCGCAGGAACGAGGAACAACCTCGTTACTGCTGAAGTAACGATAATTGGGAATGGACCCCCGTGTCGCCGATTAGCGATTTTTCACTGTTTTGCAACGATGCAAAATCGCTAATCGATGTCACACGCAACGGCATCGCTAATGCGGCCGGATGTGCGTCACGAATTCCGTGACCCCAACGACTCCGCATTAGCGATGTCGTAGCGTGTAAAGCCCGCTTAAATCAAAATTTTTGTGGAAAAAAGCAAAATTTTCATTTTTTTCTTCCACATCGCTTTCATTCCTGTGAAGCATCTACAGGGTTAATAAACTTCATGAATGTTGTTTTGCGTCTTTTCAGGTGTTTTTAGAATTATGTCACTTTTGGGTATTTTCTGTGATATTGGCCTCTCAAAGTCACTTCAAATGCGATGTGGTTCCTAGAAAAATCAGTTTGGGAAATTTTGTTGAGTAATTGCTGATGCGATTTTAACCCCTCTAACTTCCTAACAAAAATATATTATATTAAAAAAAAAAATAAATGTTGCTTATGTAAATTAGACATGTGGCAAATGTTATTTATTAACTATTTTGTATGTTGTGTGTGCTGCCCGGAAGATAAGCCTGCCTCCAGTCTTCATTATCCCCAATTTCTCCTTGTCTTCTGTTTAGTATGCGCCTGTGATGTCAGAATGTCAGCAAATCCCTTTGTACTTTTTCGTCCTTCCATGGGCACAGTCTTCAATTTTGATGTCGGGGAGTCACTGATATTTCAGTGCAGAGAATTAGAAACAAGGCACTCTCAAATGGTGATACAAATTAGGAATTTATTCCTTAAGTCTTTTTCCAAAACGTTTTTTATTGATTTTTCAAATTTGTAAAAACATGACAAGTATCATTGCAAAAGAAGAACATTCGTCTGACAAAATGTGACATAGAGGTGGGTGATACCCCAATTTGGAGTTCCATGTTGCTGTTCGATTTAAGATAGTATACAGTAACATTAAACCAAAACATAGGTAATGAAATATAATATAACATATGCAATACAATTCGTTAAATCTCTGTGTCGTCCCTGAATGATTTCAATTTTGCTAGCGTGTCTTGGTATTCCCAACCGTCTCGTCTCCCCCTCCCGCCAGAGCCCCCTCCTAGGTGATTCTCAGTTTACCCAGGCTGTCCTGGATATCGCTCAGGATATACCACTCCGAGTGAACAAAAGGTACCATCAGGTTAATTATTTCTCCCTGTGTGAATTGGCTTTCAATAAAATGTCTCCATCTCACAAAAAACTTGGCTGTCAACCCATCTTTATCCCTCTCCGCTTCTAGTTTTTCCCACTTCAGAAGGTTGTGTAGTTCGCCCACAACCTCCTTTATGGATGGGCCCTCCCTTTGAATCCAGTGTTTTAAGATGCAACGCTTAGCTATCATGGCTATGTCATGCATTATTGCGTATTTCCTCTTTTCCTGCGTGCTCGGTCCTCCTCCTACTCCTCCCTCAAAGGAGTGGAAAATCCACACCATTAAGTCTAGTTTGCTGAAAATTCCCCATGTTGACTGGGCAAATAGTCTGACTTGGTTCCAGAACCTAGCGATTGTCTCACATTCCCATAGCCCATGCAGCATATCCGTTTTTTCTTTTTGACACTTAGGACACCACCTATCCCTACCTGGTATGTTGAAACCTATAATGGCCCTATGTAGAATTCTGAATTGAGTGTCTCTCCATCTCTCATTGGTAATATGTTTCCGCACTTGTACCCATCCTCTCAGTATATCATCCACCACTTCTTCCCTTCCCAATTGTTTCCCCCACGCTTTTAAAGTCCGACTATCCTCCCGTGAGATAAGCACCCCCCTTAGCGATCGATAAATTTTAGAGACATTTATACTTGTTACATCACATTCCAGTAACTCATCAATCGAACTTCTGTTCAGCTCTCTTCCAACCACACCCAGGTCTCCTATTATTCCATGTTTCAATTGTTCATACTGGATGACATGTGAGCTATTAAGGTTGTACTTATCCAACACTTCCCGACCTGTCATCCACCTCCTGTCCTCCACATTCATAACATCTATCATTCTCCTGACTCCCCTCTCTTTCCATCTAGTAAATAGCTTGTTTTCTCGTCCCAGGGGAAAATTTGGGAATGCCCAGGGGTTCAAGTACTTGGACACTTTCCATGAGAGCCCCAGTTTTTTCCTTACCGACTTCCATGTTAGCATGGTGTCTCGGAATATAATTGAGTTCCTTATGTGCCCTTCAACCCTGGATAGTGGGGAGTGCAGAATGGACGTCAGATCCCACGGTGACGCATATTTAGTTTCCATCGCATGATCTGAGTGCCTACTCGTTCCTCTCACCCAATCAATTACATGCCTCATGATACATACAAGATTATACCCTTGGACATCTGGAAAGTTTAGACCTCCCTCCTCTGCTGACTTCATCAGCGTACGCAGCTTTATTCTGGGTTTCCTTCCCCTCCACAGAAATTCTGTATACGCGGAGTTGAGCTTATTCACATCCTTTAGTTTTAGCAATAGCGGGATTGTCTGGAAGGGATACAGCAGCCTAGGAAAGCTCATCATTTTTATCAGGTGGCATCTTGCCAGTAATGGAAGTGGCAGACCTTTCCATCCCTTTAATTGAACTATAATTTTCCTGATTAGCGGTCCATAATTCAAGTTATAGATTGTTTCCACCGATCTTCCTATATGCACTCCCAGGTATTTAATTGAAGATTGTGCTATAGGAATTCCACATAGACAGCCATCCCTTATTTGTCCCCCCATTGTCCCATGATGCCCCTTTAGGAACATGATCTCGCATTTTTTTTTGTTCAGTTTGAAACCGGAGAATGAGCCAAATTTTTCAATCAAGGCAAGAGTCTGTGGCAAATCCGCACCGGGGTCCCCCATATAAAGTATGATGTCATCAGCAAAAAGCGCTGTCTTTACTTCTGAACCCCTTATCTTGATTCCTTTAAAGCTATTTTGTCCCTGTAGTATTCTTGACAACGGCTCGATTGCCAGGTTGAATAAAAGAGGAGATAATGGGCAGCCCTGTCTTGTTCCCTTCATCAAAGGGAACACGTCTGATAGAAAGCCCGGAGTGTGTACCCTAGCTCCCGAGTTGGCATAAAGGTTTCTAATGTAAAGTCTCATCTTGCCTACAATCCCTATGGCCTCCATTACCCTGTCTAACCACCCCCAATTTACATTATCAAACGCTTTTTCTGCGTCAAGTGTAACTAGGGCAGGTCTAGCCCCTCCCTCAGTGAGACCCAGTCTAACCGCGTCTACCACTAGAATTGTCTTTCGGATATTGGTAACGGCATTTCTCCCCTTGATAAACCCCACCTGGTGATTCGTAATGATCCTAGGTAAGATCTCGGCCAGTCTATTAGCCATGATCTTGGACATAATTTTTAAATCCTGATTTATGAGCGATATAGGTCTATAACTAGAGGGATCATCCAGGTCCTTGGTTCCCTTGGGGAGTAATTTAATATATGCTATGTTGGAATTTTTGGGTATTTCCGCCCCTCCCAGGAAAGCATTAAAGACTGAGGTTAGATCCGGCGAGATCAGATCCTTCAGAGCCTTATAGAATTCACTATTGAAACCGTCAGGTCCCGGTGCCTTGTTGGTGTTAAGCTCCCCAATTGTTCTCGTCACCTCCTCTACTGTGATATCTGCGTTTAAGGCACTCAAATCTTCCTCCGTCAAGCTAGGCATTTGGGCTTGTCTTAGCCACTCTGCCTCATCAGTCATGTCGTTATTCCCTGACCCATATAGTTTTCTATAGTAATCTCCCAACAGTTTATTAATGTCCTTAGGATCCGTAGTCACCTCTCCCCCCTTTGTTTTCAGTTTAGAGATCACTGTCATCTTTCTGCTGCCCCTTGCCAGATTGGCCAACATCCTTCCCGCCTTGTTGCCAAACCTATGTAAGTCAACCTCCTTGTGCGACCAGAATAGTTGTTCCTTTTTTTTTGGCCCATTCGTCAAATCCCTCTTTTGCCTCCAACCATCTGCCTTTTGTCATGGGAGATCTATTTGTCACATAATTTGTATATGCTACCCGTACTGCTTCACTATGGAAATTATAATTCTCATTGGTTTTCCGTTTGATCATGGCTGCGTACCCCACCAGACGGCCCCTTAGGACCACTTTTGCCGTTTCCCAAAATATCACTGGGGACTCTCTATGTTCCTTATTGTCCTCTGCGAATTCTCCCCACCACTCCTGTAGCACCTTATGGAAATTATCTTGCCTGAGAAGGAACGATGGGAATCTCCATATGATATCTGTACCTCTCCTGAATTTCTCTCTAATGCCCAATCTCACCGGACTATGATCAGAGATCACCATATTCTCTATCACACAATCTTGCGTTCCACTCAGTAAGTCTTGCGAGATCCAGAACTGATCAATACGTGACCAGCTATCATGAGGGTGAGAGAAGTGTGTATACTCTCTGTCATGTGGGTGAGTTAGTCTCCAGATGTCTTTCAGTCCTACGTCTTCTAATGTTACATCCCTATTGTCCAAACTCCTGCCCACATTAGCTGTCCCTTCCTCGCCCCTCCTCCTATCTTCAGCTGAGTCTGGGACAGTGTTAAAATCGCCTCCCACTATAATGTTAGCCTCCCCATCTGCTAATATGGTGGCCTTTATGTCATCATGAAATGTGATTTGTTGTGAATTTGGGCCATAGACATTATAAATACTGAGTTTACCCGCTGGACTAACGATTGTTAAGTGCTGCCACCTTCCATGGTCGTCTGCCTCATGTGCCACTACCTCATGACTGAATTGTTTATTTATTAGAATCATAGTGCCCGCTTTTCTACCTTGTGCCGCTGCCCCGTAAACGGTGCCCACCCAATGTTTCTTCATGCGGAAAAAGTCCTCCCCCCCCAAGTGGGTTTCCTGTAATAAGGCAATGTCTGTCTTTAGTCTTCTCAGATGTCTCAATATCATTGCTCGTTTGTTAGGTGATCTCAGCCCTTTAACATTCCACGTAGTTATCTGTATCATGTTAACCTGTGTATTCTGCTTTTACTACTCCCTCCCCTATGGGCCCCTGCATCAAGGAAGACGAGATGTTCGACACTAGAATCACAGTTGGTACCACAAAATCGACACTCCCTTTCCCCACCTTGCAAATATAACAAATACAACAAAAAGCATGTAACTGTAAAACATATTTTCCCTTCCGAGAAATCCACGGCGCTTCCCGCCACGTTGGTGAGCTCCCCTATTCCTAGCCAAAATATGTAGCTCCCTAATCACCCCCCAAAAAATATATGTTCTATCCCCGGACTAACTTGAATAAGCCTTTGAAAATTATGCAAAAATTAGCACAGTATGTCAAAACCTCAGCAAGATTCTCCAGTCCTACTTATCTCTGACTCCAGGTAGCCATCAGTCCGCCCAGAACAGGCCCACTTCATTTGAATTTGGATGATGTTCCTGGACAAAGGAGAAAAAGAAAAAAAGAAAAAAAAAAGACCAAGGGGAGAGAAGATGGAGAAAGAAAGGAGAAGAACAAAAAAAAAAAAAAAAAAAAAAAAGAGAGGGGGGGGGGAAGAGGACCCAGACTTTGGGATGTTTTCCTCTCTTTTCTCCCTTCCCCCTCCTCCTCTCACCTCCCCAACCCTCTCTCCGTAATGCATCCTCCTCAACGCCTCTCCCTGTTTGGGAAGAGAGAAAAAAAAAAAAAAAAAAAACAGGCAAAAAAAGGAAAAACAATGAGCGAGTTCCAGTTCAGGTATCATGGTTTCTCTCCAAGGGTTGGTTCCTGTGTTCCAGGCGAGAATTATGCTGTCGACCCGGGCTTGGCCTCCTTTCCTCCCTGGTCTCGACTTGCTTTTCTCCCCCAAAACGTCCCACATCTCTTCCTGAGCTTGTGGGGGATCTTCTTCTATTATTCCCTTCTCCACTAGCTCCTTTTTCTTGCCTTTCTGACCTAGTCTTGTCGAGCTCTGCCATGAGAATGTTTTCTGCTTCTTTGTAGTCCTTGTAGTATACAAACGAGCCATTGGGGTTTCTAACTTTCAGTGTAGCAGGGTATAATAGCTGGCACTTTACTTTTTTGTTGTACAGAAATGAGCAAATTTTGGTAAATTCTTTTCTCCTTCTGGATACTTCCGCTGAATAATCCCCAAAAATTAGCAGTCTGTTGCCTTGATATTGTAGTGGACGCTTTCGTTCTCTAAAGGCCCTCAATATTTCCTCCTTATGCTTATAATCAAGGTATTTGACAATCACCTGCCTGGCTCTTATCGGGGTATTCTTGTTTGAGTTTTGGCCCTCTCCCTTATTCGCCTCCTGGTGTCTCAGTGGACCCACTCTGTGGGCTCTTTCAACTCTGAATTTCGCCTTTATGCCCAGGGCCTGCGGTAGCTACAACTCGCATATATTATCCAACTGTCCAATCGATACAGACTCTGGCAACCCGACTATACGTAGGTTGTTTCGTCTCGATCTGTTTTCCAAATCGTCTGCTTTATCCTTCAAGTATTCATTAGATTTTGCTAGAGCTGCTATTTGTGCCTGCATAGCCAGTATTGTCTCCTCGGAGTCAGATATTCTCTGCTCTGATTCTGCCAGTCTAGAGGCATGGGCATTTATCTGTTTTTGCATATTAGCTAATGATGTTTGTATGGCTGCCTCAATAGCCACTTTAACCTCTTTTGACAAGTGTGATGTCACTTCTTCAGCCAGTTTTTTATAGTCCACATTAAGCTTTTGTGTGTACTTGTCTTGGCCTGCAGGTGGTGCTGTTTTCTTAGTTCTCTTTGTCTGGACTGGGCCACCACCTCCATCCCCCAATAGCTTGCAGGCTTGTGATGTTGGTGTAGTAGGCTGCTTTTTGTTTCCTTTGGAAGGGGTACTATGAATTCTTGCATTTGACTTCCTGTGAGTCTGAGTGGGATTAATCTCCCTGTGCTGTTTGTCAGTTTCATCCTCCAACACTGCTGTGTCTTTGAGCTGCCCTGCTTTGTCTGCATCCTCTCTCCCCTCTGCCTCCATATCTCCTTCATCCTCCCATTGCGATCCACCATCATCAGTCCCCTGCATCCACCTCTCTCCTGCTGTGTCCTCCTGTGACTCCTCGCTCATATCTTCCTTATCTCCTGTCTCCTTGCTCATATCTCCCTTATCTCTCCCCTTCCAGCTCTGTGTTTGCTTTTCTGTGTCTCTCACCATGCGTTCAGGCTCCTCCCCCATCAGGCTCGGCGCCATTATCTTATCTTCTCCTCTGTCCATATCAAAGCTTCTCCAGGCTGATTCACCGCTCCCAGCACTTCTCAGGAGGTACCTTTCCATAGCTGTCTGCTTTAGGTAACCTCCTGTGCTGCTCTCTGTTTGGTGGCTCGTCCGGGGGGTCTGTTTTTAGTCGGTTTCTGTGAGGGGTGGCAGGAGATTCTCCTCTAAGCTTCCACCTCAGCCAGGACAGGAACAGGAAGTCATTCCTTAAGTCTTAAAGCAACATGTGACGTTTCGGCCGGGTGGCCTTCATCAGACAACTTGTTATTAAGACTGTCAGGGTAGTGGTAAAGGCAGTGGTATCCACCACTATGCTGCATCACAGGCGCATGTTAAAGAGAAGAGGAGGACAAATTTGAGATAATGAAGACTGGAAGCTGGCTAATCTTCCGGGCAGCATAAGCCCCATAGACCGGAAGATGGAAGATATAAAAGAGGATTTTTCCAAAACGACCCACCATCCAGGAAGCATACAGGTATGGCTAATTTCACCTCTGTGTTACTTGTATGCCCAAATTAAAGGGAATCTGTCAGCATATTTGACCTATCTAACCTATTAATATGGGCATACAGGTTACAGAATGCTGAAAAATGTCATACCAGTCTGCCTTATATCAGAAGCCTTGTTGTGGACAAATCATCTTTTATCACTTTATATAAATGAGCTCTTCCAGGCTATGGGGCGGATGCTGCCTGGAAGATAACTCCGCCTCCAGGGATTATTTTAAATAAAAGGGCTGTTACCAGAGTGAGACAAGTAACTAACACAGAATAGGAGAAATCAAATTTGACTTCTTGCAAACACATTTTTTGCAGCTCCCTGAGCTCTGCTTTATTACAACCCTGTCTGCCTGTGAGATGGAGGCGGAAGAGGAGGGGAACCTGCAGAAGTGTCAGTTAGGCTGGAGTCACACTTGCAATTAAATCGCATGAGTGCAATGCGAGAAAAACGTTAATCAATGAGGCACCTCCGATCTGCTATTTTTTTTCTCAGCTCAAATCGGAATGAGAAAAAAATCGCAGCATGTTGCGATTTTTAGAGTTTCTCGCACGAGTCACTCCAATGCAAGTCTATGGATGCGAGAAAAAAAGCGGATGTCACACGGACGGCGCACACACACCATCCTAGTGACATGCGTTTTTCTAAATACATTTATCGCATGTTGCAGAGAACAATGGAAATGAGTGAGGTCTGTCGATGTTGGTCAATCTCTCTATCTCTGTCAGTCGGTTTCTCCCTCTCAGTCTCTATTCTCTCTCTGTCGGTCTCTCCCATCCCCTCTCTCATACTCACCGATCACCGGTGCGGTGCTGCACATGTCACAAAGCTGTGGCGGCTTCTCCTCTTTTGAAAAAGCCGGCCGCTCATTATTCCATCACGTATTCACTGCTTTCCCCGCCCATCGGCGCCTATGATTGGTTGCAGTCAGACATGCTCCCACGTTGAGTGACAGCTGTCTCACTGCAACCAATCACAGCTGCTGGTGGGCGGGTCTATATCGTGCAGTAAAATATATAAATAATTAAAAAAAACGGCGTGAGGTCTCCCCCCAATTTTCACACCAGCCAAGGTAAAGACATACGGCTGGAGGCTGGTATTGTCAGGATGGGGAGCCCCACGTTATGGGGAGCCCCCCACCCTAAAAATATCAGCCAGCAGCCGCCCGGAATTGCCGCATCCATTAGATGCGACAGTCCCGGGAATCGAGGTAATAAGGAGTTAATGACAGCAGCCCATAGCTGCCACTAAGGGGCACTTTGCACACTGCGACATCGCAGGTGCGATGTCGGTGGGGTCAAATTGAAAATGACGCACTTCCGGCATCGCATGCGACATCGCAGTGTGTAAAGGCTGGATGATACGATTAACGAGCGCAAAAGCGTCGTAATCGTATCATCGGTGCAGCGTCGGCGTAATCCATGATTACGCTGACGCGACGGTCCGATGTTGTTCCTCGCTCCTGCGGCTGCACACATCGCTGTGTGTGAAGTCGCAGGAGCGAGGAACGTCTCCTTACCTGCCGCCAGCGGCTTCCGTAGGATATGCGGAAGGAAGGAGGTGGGCAGGATGTTGACATCCTGCTCATCTCCGCCCCTCCGCTCTGATTGGCCGCCTGCCGTGTGACGTCGCAGTGACGCCGCACGACCCGCCCCCTTAACAAGGAGGCGGGTCGCCGGCCACAGGGACGTCGCACGGCAGGTGAGTGTGTGTGTGAAGCTGGCGTAGCGATAACTTTCGCTACGCCAGCTATCACCACATATCGCTGCTGCGACGGGGGCGGGCACTATCGCACTCGGCATCGCAGCATCGGGCTGCGATGTCGTAGTGTGCAAAGCCCGCCTTAGTCCTAGGTTAATCATGGTAGGCGTCTCCCCTAGATACCTTCCATGATTAACCTGTAAGTTAAAGAAAGTAAACACATACACCCAAAAATCCTTTATTTGGAATAAATGACAAAAATAAAACCACCCTCTTTCACCACTTTATTAAAGTCCCCAAATACCCCGCCAGGTCCGACGTAATCCACAAAGGTCCCACTTTGAAAAACAGAGAAGAAAGAAAATGTGCAAAAAAGTGGGATCACCAGAAATGACAATGCAGTAACATTTTATTATATCAAAAAGACATAAAAAAACACAGATGTGCGATAAAAACAATTAAAAAAGCCAAAGCTTA
Organism: Anomaloglossus baeobatrachus; assembly: GCF_048569485.1. Lineage (NCBI taxonomy): Eukaryota > Metazoa > Chordata > Amphibia > Anura > Aromobatidae > Anomaloglossus > Anomaloglossus baeobatrachus. The sequence continues at coordinate 215,712,523 of NC_134353.1, forward strand.
TACACATGTTTGGTGCCAATGGTATATGCCACCAAAATACACCCCACCCTCTCAACAAGCCACAAAAAAAACAAGATAATAAGTCAGGGCAAATGTAATAGCCAAAAACTTGCTCAATCTGTAACAAGCAGTAAGTATAACATAGTAGATTAAACTCAAGCAAGATAGATGATAATACTGCATACAATTACATCAAAGCCACACAATAATGACCTGCCTTAAAAGCACATGCATAGAACAAATTTAGAACCTAGCACATACCCAGAAAAATTTGCAAGGGGTAAATGGCAAAGAGGGTGTGTGAGAAGGGTGGGGTGGTGACCCCACGCGTATCGCTACAAAAAGTTGTAGCTTCCTCAGGGGAAAGTGAGGCATACTGTGGTGAGTATGTCTTAAATATCCGTTTTAATCAGAAGAGATTGCTTACCAGCATGAACACGGAGGGAGGAGAGGAGTCACCATGCGACCGGAGGACGCCGGTGGACGCCGCCATTGTATGCCACGTGACCTGATCATGTGATCCCGTGACGTGAAACGTCCCAGCCAGAGCGCATGCGTCAAAATACCGGTGCTACGCATGCACAAGACGATCCCATAAAGAATAGAATAGGCGTGCAAGCACGCACCAGCCTATTAAGGCAAAAATATCCTCGCAATCGCAAACCCATAATCTGTGCACACAGAGCAGATAATACGCATGTGCTGAAAAGGTATCGATGTGAATTATGCAAATTATTTATTCAGAAAACCCCACATATAAATGCGCATGCGCAGTAGCCATAAGGTGTCCCTGAAAGGACATTTCCACATAAAGGATGGATCCTACAAGGGAAAAATATGCACAGCACATGAGCAGATCACGAGGCACCATTGAAAAGACATAAGATGCAATACAGTCGCCCAGGCAGCTGTCATATATTTGCGTAATACTGGTATATCAAAGATACCAATTACGACCTGTGCCACGTGACCTGATCATGTGATCCTGTAACATGAAATGTCCCACCCAGGGCGCATGCGCCAAAGTACTGGCGCTACATATGCATAAAACGATCCCATAAAAGATGGAATGGACACAAGGCACGCACCAGCCTATTAGGGCAAATATATCCTGGCAACGCAAACTCATAATCTGTGCGCACAGAGCAGATAATATACATGCGCTAAAGAGATATCGATGTAAAATAGTGCAGATTATTTATTCCAATAGCCCCACATATAGATACGCATGCGCAGTAGCCATAAAGTGTCACTGGAGGGACATTTCCACCTAAAACATAGATCCTACAAGGGAACAATATGGAAATGCACAGTACATGAGCAGGTCACGAGGCATTGCTGAGAAGACATGATAAGATGTGATACAGTCGCACAGACCGCTGTCCTACATTTGCGTAGTACTGGTATATCGAAGACACCAACAGGATATAATGTCCAATATCCATGGGAAAGCGCATGCGCAGTAGCCATAAGGTGTCCCTGAAAGGACATCTCCACATAAAAGATAGATCCCACAAGGGAACAATATGCACAGCACATGAGCAGATCACGAGGCACCGTTGAGAAGACATAAGATGCAATACAGTCGCCCAGGCAGCTGTCATGTATTTACGTAATGCTAGTATATCAAAGACACCAATTACGACCTGTGCCTCGTGACCTGATCATGTGATCCTGTGACATGAGATGTGCCAGCCAGGGCGCATGCGCCAAAGTACTGGCGCTACATATGCATAGGACGATCCCATACAAACATGGAATGGACGCCAGGCACGCACCAGCCCATTAAGGCAAATATATCCTGGTAACGCAAACTCATAATCTGTGCGCACAGAGCAGATAATGTACATGCGCTCAAGAGATATTGATGTAAATAATGCAGATTTATTCAAATAACCCCACATATAAATGCGCATGCGCAGTAACCATAAGGTGTCACTGAAGGGACATTTCCACCCAAAAAATAAATCCTACAAGGGAACAATATCAAAATGCACGGTACATGAGCAGGTCACGAGGCATTGCTGAAAAGACATGATAAGATGTAATATAGTTGCACAGACAGCTGTCATACATTTGCGTAATACTGGTATATCAAAGACACCAACAGGATATAATGTCCAAAATCTATGGGAAACGGAGTCCTGTTTAGACAAGTTTCTTCAAAAAAGGTTGGCAGCTTGAGTGTAATCACCATCAAAAAATAGGCATGCTCCACTTTAGGCCATGATTCAGATGATCCAATAACTCCCGGAACCGGAGGAGGAGGACATAAAGAGGCAAACTCCAATCAATGCGCCGGAATGCAGACATCAGGAAAAAATCTTCGCAAACCAGAGTCGACATATGTTATTCAGGGCAGAGAGAGCCGTGCCCCCATAATCAAAAACCTAAAATATTGAAAAAAATGCATGATCAATCCTGCACCAAAGAGGCAGAAACTAAATGAAAATCCTGAGTGAGTGGTAGGATGAAAAAAGGGGGGGGGGGGAGAGGGAAAAGGGATGTCTGCATTCCGGCGCATTGATTGGAGTTTGCCTCTTTATGTCCTCCTCCTCCGGTTCCGGGAGTTATTGGATCATCTGAATCATGGCCTAAAGTGGAGCATGCCTATTTTTGATGGTGATTACACCCAAGCTGCCAACCTTTTTTGAAGAAACTTGTCTAAACAGGACTCCGTTTCCCATAGATTTTGGACATTATATCCTGTTGGTGTCTTTGATATACCAGTATTACGCAAATGTATGACAGCTGTCTGTGCGACTATATTACATCTTATCATGTCTTTTCAGCAATGCCTCGTGACCTGCTCATGTACCGTGCATTTTGATATTGTTCCCTTGTAGGATTTATTTTTTGGGTGGAAATGTCCCTTCAGTGACACCTTATGGTTACTGCGCATGCGCATTTATATGTGGGGTTATTTGAATAAATAATCTGCATTATTTACATCAATATCTCTTGAGCGCATGTACATTATCTGCTCTGTGCGCACAGATTATGAGTTTGCGTTACCAGGATATATTTGCCTTAATGGGCTGGTGCGTGCCTGGCGTCCATTCCATGTTTGTATGGGATCGTCCTATGCATATGTAGCGCCAGTACTTTGGCGCATGCACCCTGGCTGGGACATCTCATGTCACAGGATCACATGATCAGGTCACGAGGCACAGGTCGTAATTGGTGTCTTTGATATACCAGCATTACGTAAATACATGACAGCTGCCTGGGCGACTGTATTGCATCTTATGTCTTCTCAACGGTGCCTCGTGATCTGCTCATGTGCTGTGCATATTGTTCCCTTGTGGGATCTATCTTTTATGTGGAGATGTCCTTTCAGGGACACCTTATGGCTACTGCGCATGCGCTTTCCCATGGATATTGGACATTATATCCTGTTGGTGTCTTCGATATACCAGTACTACGCAAATGTAGGACAGCGGTCTGTGCGACTGTATCACATCTTATCATGTCTTCTCAGCAATGCCTCGTGACCTGCTCATGTACTGTGCATTTCCATATTGTTCCCTTGTAGGATCTATGTTTTAGGTGGAAATGTCCCTCCAGTGACACTTTATGGCTACTGCGCATGCGTATCTATATGTGGGGCTATTGGAATAAATAATCTGCACTATTTTACATCGATATCTCTTTAGCGCATGTATATTATCTGCTCTGTGCGCACAGATTATGAGTTTGCGTTGCCAGGATATATTTGCCCTAATAGGCTGGTGCGTGCCTTGTGTCCATTCCATCTTTTATGGGATCGTTTTATGCATATGTAGCGCCAGTACTTTGGCGCATGCGCCCTGGGTGGGACATTTCATGTTACAGGATCACATGATCAGGTCACGTGGCACAGGTCGTAATTGGTATCTTTGATATACCAGTATTACGCAAATATATGACAGCTGCCTGGGCGACTGTATTGCATCTTATGTCTTTTCAATGGTGCCTCGTGATCTGCTCATGTGCTGTGCATATTTTTCCCTTGTAGGATCCATCCTTTATGTGGAAATGTCCTTTCAGGGACACCTTATGGCTACTGCGCATGCGCATTTATATGTGGGGTTTTCTGAATAAATAATTTGCATAATTCACATCGATACCTTTTCAGCACATGCGTATTATCTGCTCTGTGTGCACAGATTATGGGTTTTCTATTGTGAGGATATTTTTGCCTTAATAGGCTGGTGCGTGCTTGCACGCCTATTCTATTCTTTATGGGATCGTCTTGTGCATGCGTAGCGCCGGTATTTTGGCGCATGCGCTCTGGCTGGGACGTTTCACGTCACGGGATCACATGATCAGGTCACGTGGCATACAATGGCGGCGTCCACTGGCGTCCTCCGGTCGCATGGTGACTCCTCTCCTCCCTCCGTGTTCATGCTGGTAAGCAATCTCTTCTGATTAAAACGGATATTTAAGACATACTCACCACAGTATGCCTCACTTTCCCCTGAGGAAGCTACAACTTTTTGTAGCGATACGCGTGGGGTCACCACCCCACCCTTCTCACGCACCCTCTTTGCCATTTACACCTTGCAAATTTTTCTGGGTATGTGCTAGGTTCTAAATTTGTTCTATGCATGTGCTTTTAAGGCAGGTCATTATTGTGTGGCTTTGATGTAATTGTATGCAGTATTATCATCTATCTTGCTTGAGTTTAATCTACTATGTTATACTTACTGCTTGTTACAGATTGAGCAAGTTTTTGGCTATTACATTTGCCCTGACTTATTATCTTGGGTTTTTTGTGGCTTTTTGAGAGGGTGGGGTGTATTTTGGTGGCATATACCATTGGCACCAAACATGTGTATAAGCTTTGGCTTTTTTAATTGTTTTTATCGGACATCCGTGTTTTTGTATGTCTTTTTGATATAATAAAATGTTACTGCATTGTCATTTCTGGTGATCCCACTTTTTTGCACATTTTCTTTCTCCTCTGTTTTTCAATTTGCTCGTTCAAAATGTGCTAGTGGTTTTTTGATCCCATTTATATGTTTTTTCTTACCCTTGGTACCCTCCCGCATGTCTTGTTTACCACAAAGGTCCCACGACGCTTTCAGCTCTGCTACATCGGAAGCTGACAGAGAGCGGCCACAGACCACGACTGCTCTCTGTGAGCTCCCCGCAGCAACTTAGGGTACTTTCACACTTGCGTTTATATCCTTCCATTACAATCCGCCCTTTTGGAAAACAGCGGAATCCGTTAACGGATTCCGCTGTTTCCCATAGACTTGTATGGGTGACGGATTGTACCAAAAGGACCTGCGTTGCTTCCGCTGGGCGACGCTCCGTTGCTTCCGCCCAGCGGGAGGAACGCAGCATGTAACGTTATTTTGAGCAGCGGAATCCTCTGGATTTCACTGCGCATGCTCTTTTTTTTTAAATCAAACTTTATTTTGGCTCGCGGTGGCCGAACGTTCAGCTGAGCGCCCGGCCGTCGGCAAGCGACAGCGCTCAGCTGAGCGACCGGCCGCCAGCATGCCCGGCCGCCGGCAAGTCACAGCGCTCAGCTGAGCGCTCGCCGGCATGCCCGGCCGCCGGCAAGTGACAGCGCTCAGCTGAGCACCCGCCCGCCGGCATGCCCGGGCGCCGGCAAGTGACAGCGCTCAGCTGAGCGCCCGCCCGCCGGCATGCCCGGGCGCCGGCAAGTGACAGCGCTCAGCTGATCACCCGGCGGTCGGCTGCAGGGAGCGATCAGCTGATCACCCGGCGGCCGGCAAGTGACAGCGCTCAGCTGATCACCGGCGGTCGGCTGCAGGGAGCGATCAGCTGATCACCCGGCGGCCGGCTACTGGGAGCGATCAGCTGATCACCCGGCGGCCGGCTGCAGGGAGCGATCAGCTGATCACCTGGCGGCCGGCTACTGGGAGCGATCAGCTGATCACCCGGCGGCCGGCTGCAGGGAGCGATCAGCTGATCACCTGGCGGCCGGCTGCAGGGAGCGATCAGCTGATCACCCGGCGGCCGGCTGCAGGGAGCGATCAGCTGATCACCCGGCGGCCGGCTGCAGGGAGCGATCAGCTGATCACCCGGCGGCCGGCTACTGGGAGCGTTCAGCTGATCACCCGGCGGCCGGCTGCAGGGAGCGATCAGCTGATCGTTCACAATAGTCTGCCGCTGGTAAAACTGTAAAAAAAAAAATCAAAACGAATTGCGTTGTTTTGCACCATCCGTTGCATCCGTTGTGCCACTATATGCAACACATCCGTTGCATCCGTTACACAACGCAATGCAACGGATACCGTTCAACGCAAGTGTGAAACTAGCCTTAAGTGAGTCGCGCTATCAGCGATGACGTCACTCAGGTTACCCGCGGCCACAGATCTCAGGTGGAGGACTTCAGCTGTGGCCGCAGGTAACCTCAGTGACGGCACCGCTGATCACGCAGATCACTTCAGTCACTCAGGGGATTTGCGGTCACTGATAAGACCTTCACCGGTGACCGAAAATCAAGCCACGACACACAGACAGAGCCGCAGGATGACAATGAAGTCGGGTGAAGTTCATCTGAGTTCATTCTGATCACGCGGCTCTGTCTGTGTCTGCTGGCAGCGGGCATGTAGCAGAGCTGAATGGCAGATGACATAGCTGCTGAGAATAAAAATGGATCACATACGGATTGCACACGGACTACAATCTAGAGAAAAATTACAGAATCGCATTTCAGTTGCATTGCACATGGATCAACACTCAGACAGAGCTCATACTACTTTGTAGCATGAGAATCGGTCCGATTTTCCAATCGCAAGTGTGAATATGCCCCTTTTATTTAAATTTAGCGGTGGAGGTGGAGTTATCTTCCAGGCGGCATTCGCCCCATAGTCTGGAAGAGCTCATTTACATAAAGTAATAAAAGATGATATTTCAACAACAAGGTATCTGATATGCGACGCACAGGTATGACTTTTTTCAGCATTCTATAACCTATATGCCCATATTAATAATTTAGATAGGTCAAAGTGGTGACAGATTCCCTTTAATAACTAGAAAACCACAAAAGGATGACAGATTACTTTTAAACTCATTCATGTCTGATTTTTTGTTCTTTATCAGATAACCCATTTATTATATTGTTTCATGTTTATGATGCTTTATTCATTGAGCCATCTGACACTTCGAGTCTAGCATTGGCCTTTTGCCAGCAAGGGTTTAAAATGACACATTATTAAGTGATTAAAACTATTTTTTCTACTTTTCAGTGTTCCATATGAGGGTATATTTTCAGCCACTTCAGGAAAACATGGGTGGTCTTTTCCTGGAAGCGACTTTGATGGCAGCCCTGCTGCCATTTTTTTTGGCTGCTCTGCCACCGTCATCTTTTCTCTATATCTGCGACAATAGTGTCGAGTAGTATCCTAGAAAAAGCTGCCCGAAGAATGGACGTGTTACTTTGGTTTCTGAATCCTGGAGAGGTTAAGAGAAGTGACATAAGGCTGATCATGTGCACTGTAATGTCGTTTTTGCAATTATTGTACACTAGGTTCATACCCAGCTACGGAATCCGCCTGAAAAACACCTCGTGTGCACATAGCCTTAGGGTATGTGCCCACGAACAGGACTCGTTGCGTTCAGAATGCAGCGAGTCCTGACCGGTGGGGGCCGCATGTCTCCTCCATTGGAGAACGCAGGAGACCACAGCTGACTGTGCCCACGATTAGGGTTCAGTGCGCTGCGGTCTCTCGCTTGTGTTCTCCCTACGGAGGATGCATGCGATTCCGCAGCAAACAATTGACATGCTGCGGTCTGGAAAGATGCACCGCAGGTCAGTGTTTTCTGCGGGAAAAAGAAGCACAGTGGGCACAGGATTTCTAGAAATCCATCCACTATGCTTGTACTGTACAACGCAGCTGAAGCATGCTGCGTCCAAAACGCTGCAAATACTGATCGTGGGCATGTACCCTTAAGCTACTTTCACACATCCGGTTTGAGCAGTGCGGCTCAATCCGGCTGTGAAACCTATGCAACGGATGCGGCGAAAACACCGCATCCTTTGCATAAGTTTTTACATCCGGCCCGTCCGTTTTTTCCCGGTTGCGGCATGCTACTGAGCATGTGCAGTGGAAGAAACCGCATGCAGCGGCCGGATACGTTTTTTCCGCATCGCGCCACATCCGGCGTCTATAGGCATGCATTGAAAAATGCGCCGCAGCAGCCGAATGCGGCGCGATGCGGTTTTTTTGCCGGAGCAAAAAACGTGCCAGGGAATGTTCCATCCGGCCGCGGCATCGGCTAAATCTGCCGCATGCGGCAAAAACCAGACCGAACGCAAGCCCATGCGGCACAATACGGCACTAATGTAAGTCTATGCAAAAAAAAACGCAACCGGCGGCAAAAAAAACCCCGTTGCGGTTTTTCTGCAGATCGCCGTATTGTGCCGCAGAGCAAAAACCGGATGTGTGAAAGTAGCCTTAAAGTTTTTTTGAGGCATTTATTTTTGGAAAGCGTCTTTGTGACATTGACATATAGTAATAAGCGAGCACTACCATGCTCGATACTCGTTAAGCGCGTCGGGCGCTCGGATGGGCGCAACTCAAGTAACTGAGGAATTTAAAAGGTAGAAATCTTCTGGAAAAATGTTCGAGTTTCTCATTGACTCCCATTATACTCGAGTACTCGATTCGCGCCCATCCAAGCATCAAACTCCTCATTACGGGTGCCAAGAACCCGAGCATGGTAGTGTTCATTCATCGTGTATGGATCTGATTCCAGGAGCAATCAGCCTCAAAGAAGTTATTTGTACTTATTTTTTCTTACCAAGTATTTTAAAGAACGTCTTCAGAAAAAAACCCAGAACAATATGAATAGCAAAGTGGATTTGAAATGAAGACGTATTTTTGTATGGATTTTGGACGCGGTTTTTGGAAGTAATCTGCTCCCATAAACTCCTCACAAGGCTCAGCTCGGATCCAGTCTAGAGAAGACCCCTTTCCAGCCTAGAAGCATCCATACATGTACAGATGACCATTAATCATAATCAGTCTCTGTGGTAATAACAATCATTTCCACGTAGGACAAATCCTGTTCTATCAATTGTTCATATCTTGGTGCCCCAATTGCCCAAAACATAAGATATCAATTTTGGGAGAGAGCATTGTCCATGTCCTCATCAATAAAGAAACAAAGCCAATAAGACAATTGTGTAGAAAGCGACCAACAGGTGTTCCCTGAAGATGGTGACATGTGAGGACCCTGGCGATGCTGTCATCTCACTGCAGTGACCAGGGCTCCCATCACCCAGCCATGTTGTCCTCCCTGGTGACCCCTCTCGCTGTATACACTATATACACTGATCTGCAGCCTGGGCTGAAGTTTGGGATGAAGCCTGGAGCTCAGCATTCCCCTTAGGAGGGTTTTACTGCAGTCCCTGCACATGTCTACCTCCTCCCTACAGGAGCTGAAGGGGAGCAGGGTGTGCAAAGTGCAAGGGGAGGAGGAGGAGAGAGCCTAGGGCAGCTCTGCACTGTGACCCAGCCTTGGCTGTGAGCTTGTCTGCTGTATGTCTGAGGCTGGGAGGCTGCCCTCCATGTGTGTGCGCCTATGTGCGCTCTGCCGCCGCCGCCACCGCTGCCCTTTGATCCTTGCACTAGTGTTAGGGGCTTGAAGACACACAGGGAGCAGCCATAGACACGGCAGCCGCGGCTCCTCAGCATCATGTCGCCCCTCCATACACACCACACACGTATAGATCACATCCATTGAGGAATATTTATTACGACTGGGGGAGGGAGGTGAAGGGGAGGACAAGCCAGGTGCAAGGACCGAGCGCCCTGACTCCGGAGCCCGCAGGAGCTGCTCCTCATCCTCTCGTCTCCTGAGCACCGAGGAGGAGAATGTGATGGACGCGGAGAACCCCACACTGTAAGGGGACACAATGCCCAGGAGGAAGCAGGAGCAGCCCAAGCGCCTGCCTTCACGTAAGTGCCGCCGTCTGGCTCTGCAGCCCGCTGTGTGCATAGTTTAGGGTTACAGAGGTGCTGTGTGCGGGCTGAGCAGGGCAGCCATGTTGTGGAGCAGCAGTCCTGTGCTGGCTATGGATTTCATCGTTTTATTCAGACTGGTCTGTGGGTGTTGTGTGTGGAGCGACCCCCTCCTCCCCCCGTGCCCTCTGCCACCCTCCCGCCTGGCATGCTGCTCCCCAGGCTGCTGCTGGGCTCTGGCACAATCAATAGGGCTCTGTCCCCGGGTAAAGGTTGCGGCCAGCTCCGGCTGCTGAGCCTGGCGGCCCCGGGAGGAGAGGCAGGGGGAGGGCGAGCGAGAAACCCGAGGGGTGGGCCCAGCAAGGAGGGAGAAAAGGGGTGTCTGTATAGGAATCCCTGCCAGGGGCTGCAGCCTGGCACCTCACCGTGCCCCGGGCACACACTGGCCTTGCTGCAACTTTTCCTGCTACTTCCAGCCTATTCCTTCATTGTCCACAGCCTGGAACTTTTCTAATGCTCAAAGATGGCAGATAATAATAATAATAATGGGCATGATGTGTAATGGCACTGTGACAATGTGTGCCAGGGGAGCCTTCTGTGTATGTGACCCGGGATCACTGGGGAGTATGAGGTCATCTTGGCAATGACAGGTGGGGTGGGGGTGTCCCAGGCATGGAGGGGGCACATCTGGGCCATGCTTTATGAGGACCACCACTGAGCCATCAGGGCACAAGTGATAGCATACTGGCACCCTGCTACATGCCAGCCAGCCCTATGAGCCGTCTTATGCCTACTGGCACTCTGCACATTCCAGCCAGCCCTATGAGCTGTTTTATGCCTGCTAGGAGGGGTCAGTGTTGCTCTGCGGGCACCATTGAGTGCCACCCTTTCGGGTAGTCTAGGTCACCTCTATGACCCTTGAATGCCCTATGTAAATAGTGGCAGATGCCCATTGATGGAAATGTGGCCAGTGTAATATCACTTGGAACAAATCCTTCTTTATCACTGTACTGTATAATATCTCATGCACCGGCGGGCACAGACAGAAGAGGCCCCTGTGCGAGGACAATATAGGAGCCCTTTACAGCCCAATAACTCATAATACACAGTCCCACCTGCTGTGGAGGTAGACCTGGCTCCTCACCCCTTGGGCCCCTGTGTGAGGACAATATAGGGGCCCTTTACAGCCCAATAACTCATAATACACAGTCCCACCTGCTGTGGAGGTAGACCTGGCTCCTCACCCCTTGGGCCCCTGTGTGAGGACAATATAGGGGCCCTTTACAGCCCAATAACTCATAATACACAGTCCCACCTGCTGTGGAGGTAGACCTGGCTCCTCACCCCTTGGGCCCCTGTGTGAGGACAATATAGGGGCCCTTTACAGCCCAATAACTCATAATACACAGTCCCACCTGCTGTGGAGGTAGACCTGGCTCCTCACCCCTTGGGCCCCTGTGTGAGGACAATATAGGGGCCCTTTACAGCCCAATAAATCATAATACACAGTCCCACCTGCTGTGGAGGTAGACATGGCCCCTCACCCCTTGGGCCCCTGTGTGAGGACAATATAGGGGCCCTTTACAGCCCAATAATTTATCATAATGCTCAACTTCACCTGCTTTGGAAGTAGACCTAACCCTCTTACCTTCTGGGCCCCTATGTGAGGACAATATATATTCCCTGTGCAGACCAATAGCTCATCATAATGCATAATGCCACTTGCTGTGGAGGTAGACATAGCCCCTCACCTCTTGGACCCCTGTGTAAGAACAGTATATGGGCCCGTTGTAGTTCAATAACTCATCATAATGCATAATGCCACCTGGTTTGTGGGTGGACATGACCCTCTTACCTTCTGGGCCCCTGTGTAAGAACAATATATGGGCCTGATTCAGCCCAACAGCTCATCATAATGCCACCTGTGGTGGAGGTAGACATGGCCCCTCACCTCTTGGGCCCCTGTGTAAGGACAATATATGGGCCGTTGCAGTCCAATAACTCATCATAATGCATAATGCCACCTGCTATGGAGGTAGACATGGCCCCTCAACCCTTGGGCCGCCCCTGGTCTTATGCCCAGGTACCATACATCTGTTTATATGCAGCAGCTGGGCACCATACAGCTCACAATTCCTATATCCAAGGTCTGCCTGTACTTGGTGCACACCAGGTGCTGCTGTATTGTTTCTATGTTTATACTCCTTGCCATTGTTTGGATGAATGGCTTAGACTGGCAGGTGATACCCCGGCCGGTCACAACTCCTGCCTGCCAGGTCTGTGCCATGTATCTGGAGGCAGGGGTTAATAATGGGCCAGCTGAGGACCTGTATATGTCTGTGTTTTCCACAGTCGGTCACCTGAAGTTCACAAGGTTGGGGGAAGGGAGGGAGGGGTCAGGCTGTTGCTTTCCATTTGCAGCCATTTGCTCTCTGCAGACAGATCACGATCAATATCCATAACATAAATATATGTATGCATGTCTCTGCCACAGGGAGAATGGAGCAGGCTGGCACAGCGTCAGCGCGTGCAGTGTGGGCATTAATAACCTCACTGGCATCTGGGGCTCCATTGCAGCTGTTACATAGTGTCATATTGTGTACATTGTCTGTACCTGAATTACTGGTGTGTAAGCGATGGCACTGTATATAACCATAATAATACAAATGAGATCTCCGGCGGCCTGTGCCTGGCATTTTGTAATACCCCTTTGTATAGGATATTGTTTCCTGATGTGCCCACTAGAGGACCTGGCATAGAACACATACATATGTAGTGCACAGGGCTTCGCTCCAGAGGGTTAATGTGCACCAGTCTGCTCATGTCCAGACGTAACCTACATATATAGTGTGTATAATGTATAACCTTATTATTCCGCAAGGAAAGTTTGTGTATTTCTTCATCCTAGGTCTTGTCTGCTTATTGCCTGGGCTCCCTTGTATCCAGCACAGATTGCTCGGCCTGCAGCAGAGGTTGGTCAGGTGCTGCAGACAGTCCCTGAAGAGGTTAATTACAGTGGAGATGTCTTGCTATTTTTGTTTTTGCTTTGAAGACAGAAATATGTAAGGATTGAGGGATCGGAGGAAGGCGACCTCTGCTGAACAGTAGATGTATATGGAAGTGGCAGAGCCATGTGACCTTGACCCCGACCTCAGCTACTCCCCTCCAGCTCTGAGTCATTCTCCATTTTAGCTCAGTCACTCTGGGCCTGCACCGTGTCTTTGTGCTCTGACTGTATGTACAAAATCAGCCCTCTCCTCGGCCTGCAGCTCCTCAGCCCTCGTCCGCCCTGTCTCAGGAGCAGTCACAGGGAGCGCAGAACGAGCGCAAAGTTTTGTCTGCAGAGTATTGCGACAAATCCGAGGAAACCTACACATGACTTGTGTCCAGCATGTTGTCTGTCCAGTGAAAGAGAACTTTCCACCCGCAGATATGTGCACCGTCTATCTATCCCTCTATCTATCTATCCCTCTATCTATCTATCCCTCTATCTATCTATCCCTCTATCTATCTATCCCTCTATCTATCTATCCCTCTATCTATCTATCCCTCTATCCATCTATCCCTCTATCCCTCTATCCCTCTATCCCTCTATCCCTCTATCTATCTATCCCTCTATCTATCTATCCCTCTATCTATCTATCCCTCTATCTATCTATCCCTCTATCTATCTATCCCTCTATCTATCTATCCCTCTATCTATCTATCCCTCTATCTATCTATCCCTCTATCTATCCCTCTATCTATCTATCCCTCTATCTATCTATCCCTCTATCTATCTATCCCTCTATCCCTCTATCTATCCCTCTATCTATCCCTCTATCTATCCCTCTATCTATCCCTCTATCTATCCCTCTATCTATCCCTCTATCTATCCCTCTATCTATCCCTCTATCTATCCCTCTATGTATCCCTCTATCTATGTATCCCTCTATCTATGTATCCCTCTATCTATGTATCCCTCTATCTATGTATCCCTCTATCTATGTATCCCTCTATCTATGTATCCCTCTATCTATGTATCCCTCTATCTATGTATCCCTCTATCTATGTATCCCTCTATCCCTCTATCTATCCCTCTATCCCTCTATCTATCCCTCTATCCCTCTATCTATCCCTCTATCCCTCTATCTATCCCTCTATCCCTCTATCTATCCCTCTATCCCTCTATCTATCCCTCTATCCCTCTATCTATCCCTCTATCCCTCTATCTATCCCTCTATCCCTCTATCTATCCCTCTATCCCTCTATCTATCCCTCTATCTATCTATCCCTCTATCTATCTATCCCTCTATCTATCTATCCCTCTATCTATCTATCCCTCTATCTATCTATCCCTCTATCTATCTATCCCTCTATCTATCTATCCCTCTATCTATCTATCCCTCTATCTATCCCTCTATCCATCTATCCCTCTATCCCTCTATCCCTCTATCCCTCTATCCCTCTATCTATCTATCCCTCTATCTATCTATCCCTCTATCTATCTATCCCTCTATCCCTCTATCTATCCCTCTATCCCTCTATCTATCCCTCTATCCCTCTATCTATCCCTCTATCTATGTATCCCTCTATCTATGTATCCCTCTATCTATGTATCCCTCTATCTATGTATCCCTCTATCTATGTATCCCTCTATCTATGTATCCCTCTATCTATGTATCCCTCTATCTATGTATCCCTCTATCTATGTATCCCTCTATCTATGTATCCCTCTATCTATGTATCCCTCTATCTATGTATCCCTCTATCTATGTATCCCTCTATCTATCCCTCTATCTATCCCTCTATCTATCCCTCTATCTATCCCTCTATCTATCCCTCTATCTATCCCTCTATCTATCCCTCTATCTATCCCTCTATCTATCCCTCTATCTATCCCTCTATCTATCCCTCTATCTATCCCTCTATCTATCCCTCTATCTATCCCTCTATCTATCCCTCTATCTATCCCTCTATCTATCCCTCTATCTATGTATCCCTCTATCTATCCCTCTATCTATCTATCCCTCTATCTATCTATCCCTCTATCTATCTATCCCTCTATCTATCTATCCCTCTATCTATCTATCCCTCTATCCATCTATCCCTCTATCCATCTATCCCTCTATCCCTCTATCCCTCTATCCCTCTATCCCTCTATCTATCTATCCCTCTATCTATCTATCCCTCTATCTATCTATCCCTCTATCCCTCTATCTATCCCTCTATCCCTCTATCTATCCCTCTATCTATGTATCCCTCTATCTATGTATCCCTCTATCTATGTATCCCTCTATCTATGTATCCCTCTATCTATGTATCCCTCTATCTATGTATCCCTCTATCTATGTATCCCTCTATCTATGTATCCCTCTATCTATGTATCCCTCTATCTATGTATCCCTCTATCTATGTATCCCTCTATCTATGTATCCCTCTATCTATGTATCCCTCTATCTATCCCTCTATCTATCCCTCTATCTATCCCTCTATCTATCCCTCTATCTATCCCTCTATCTATCCCTCTATCTATCCCTCTATCTATCCCTCTATCTATCCCTCTATCTATCCCTCTATCTATCCCTCTATCTATCCCTCTATCTATCCCTCTATCTATCCCTCTATCTATGTATCCCTCTATCTATCCCTCTATCTATGTATCCCTCTATCTATCCCTCTATCTATCCCTCTATCTATCCCTCTATCTATCCCTCTATCTATCCCTCTATCTATCCCTCTATCTATCCCTCTATCTATCCCTCTATCTATCCCTCTATCTATCCCTCTATCTATCCCTCTATCTATCCCTCTATCTATCCCTCTATCTATGTATCCCTCTATCTATCCCTCTATCTATGTATCACTCTATCTATCCCTCTATCTATGTATCCCTCTATCTATCAAGCTCCAACCTGAAGACAAACAAAAGATATTTTGTAATTTATTCTGTGTATTTACAATGAGAGATCAAAAGTGACAACAAGTTTACATTGTCCGACTGTTCAAGCCAAGTACAGGCGCTCGGTGCATCATGGCGGGGTCAAACATTTAAGTGCATCTTCCCACCTAATTGTTTTTCCCTTTCCTTCACCCCCATTCCCCACTACGTTCGAGTGTCTGTCTGCAGAAACGTATATATGCAAAAAATGGCACAAAACAGAGCACACGCTAACGCAGTGCGCTCCTTAACAGTGAATGGCCCTGTCGGGCGCATGCGTCTGGAACATGCTTTGCAGAGTGGGGGATGGGCGGTTGCTCCGACGGGACCTGTGAGCGGAAGGTAAAACGCAATGTGAAAGGAGCCTTAGGCCTAATGGTGCAGATGGAGTTAACTGCATCATTTTCGGTATACGCCAGCTAAAGGTGGACACTCTATGTTGCATTAAATAGTTTTTAGCAGAGTAAAAATATTCCTTAGCATATATCAGAGTACTTGTAGTACTGCGGACCGTAGGGTCATCCAAATGCTGCATTAGGCTATGTGCGCACTAGAAAAGTGATTTTTCTCAAGAAAATTTCTTGAGAAACTTCTGGGAGTTGAAGATTACCGCACCTGCGGTAAAAAAAAACGCACCAAATCCGCGGGAAAAACGCATGCGTTTTTGCCGCGGTTTTTCCGCAGGTTGGTCCCTGCGGTTTTTTTATGCTGTAACCACTGCAATAAATAATATAGATAATAGATAGATAATCGATAGACAGATAATGGATAGAGGGAAAGATGGATAGAGAATAGATAGATAGATGAGAAAGACCTATATAATGTCCTACCTCCCTGCATATTCTAACCTGGCACCCTTTAGTGACTTTCATGTGGCAGTAAAGGGTGCCTAGCCTTGTATTTAGCCATAAAATAAATTTTAAAAAACCCACGTGAGGTCCCCCCATCCTTTGTAGCCAGCTTAGGGTAAAGCAGACGGCTGCAGACCACAGCTGGCAGCTTCACCTTGGCTGGTAATCCAAAACTGAGGGCACCCCACGCTGTTATTTTACATTAAATAAATAATTTAAAGCAAAAAACGTGGGGTCCCCCCCAAATTGGATCACCAGCCAAGGTAAAGCGGACAGCTGTGGTCTG
Source organism: Anomaloglossus baeobatrachus (assembly GCF_048569485.1). Lineage (NCBI taxonomy): Eukaryota > Metazoa > Chordata > Amphibia > Anura > Aromobatidae > Anomaloglossus > Anomaloglossus baeobatrachus. The sequence goes on from NC_134353.1 coordinate 215,729,506, forward strand.
ATATTCTCAGACTAGGGAGGTCCACTGTTATTGGACACTCCCCAGTCTAAAAATAGCAGGCCGCAGCCGCCCCAGAAGTGGCGCATCCATTAGACGTGCCAATCCTGGCGCTTCGCCCCAACTCATCCCGTTGCCCTGGTGCGTTGGCAAACGAGGTAATATATGGGGTTGATGCCAGATGTGTAATGTCACCTGGCATCAAGCCCTGGGGTTTGTGATGTCACGCATCTATCAGATACCTGACATAACCAACCCAGTCAGGGTTTTATTTGAAAAAACACTCCCCACATTCCCTCTTTCACCAATTTATTGAAAAGAACAATCAATTCCACGTCCGGCGTAATCCAATAAGGGGGGGGGGTCCCACGGCGATCAATACCATAGTCATTGTCCCATTCAATGAAGAACAGAATGTTCCCCATTGGCTGGGAGAGCAATGCAGTGACCTGAGCTACCATCAATAGCCCAGGTCACTGCAGGGGATGCCGAGCGCTGCTGTCAGGAGGATAGATGAGATCATTACCTGCTGTGACGATCTCCTGCAGTCCTGCCATCAGCGCTGTCACTGCCTTCTATGCCCACCGCGTTGTCAGCAGTATTGCGAGAGCCCGTGACGTCACCGCTAGTGACAGTCTCGGGCCGCTCGCGAGACGGGCATAGACAGCAGTGACCGCGGTGATGTCAGAAGGCAGGAGATCGTCACATCAGGTAATGATCTCTTCTCACCTCCTGACAGCAGCGCCCGTCATCCCCGCGGCTGCATGCACTGCTGAGTGTCAGTGTCTGCCTGCGCTGCAGCGTGACAAGCTGCTGACACTGCGGGCAGACACTGACACACTGCGGGCAGACACTGACACTGCTGTGCGTGCAATGGCGGGGCTGCAGCGGGACACAGACTGCACGGGCACCTAGAGGTCACACGGAAGCGCTTCTGTGCGGCGTCCGGGGAGTATGACGTCTGTGTTTATTCTGCTCCGCTTCCTCTTCTGGCATAATGACATCACTTCCTGCAAAACCGCAGGCAGCGATGTACATTACAGCAGGTAAATTGCGGCTATACCGGGGGTATACCGTACATCATTTGCTACCTGCGGTATACCCCCGGAATTTCGCGATTACATTACAGTGAATGGAGTGAAATTCCGGGGGTATTCCGCAGGTACCTGCGGAAAATAATGGACATGCTCATTTTCTCCAGAAAGTTTCTTGAGAAAAATCCGCAGCGTGTGCACAGCTATTTTTTGTTCCCTTAGGTTTTGCTGGGAAATGTCTGCAGAAAGATTTCAAACCTTTCTCAAGAAATTTCCGCAGCAAATCCGCGGGTAAAACAGCCTAGTGCGCGCATAGCCTTAAGGCTGATCTGCCAACTCAAGCCCTCATATTCTTGTAGCAAATGTTGAAGTCATGAAGTGGTGCAAGCGTTTAAGATTATTTACATCTTTGCTATCAGAGTTTTGTTAATAGCCTAATGCAACAGTTTGTCGGAGTTCTTTCCATATACAGTACTTTTTGCTTACTACCATATTTTTGGGTGGCAAGAAGAAAGGGAAACTTCAAATGAGTGTGACTGCAGGATCAGAGAACACGTGACTTTATTTGTATTGTATTACTATGGAAACCAGTAACGGCATAGGAGTTGTACAAACAAAGCAGACTTTTTTAGCCACTGGTATTAAGAACACATATATATATATATATATATATGATATATATATATATATATATTTATTTATTTATACAGTACAGACCAAATGTTTGGACACACCTCCTCATTCGAAGAGTTTTTATTTTCATGACTAGAAATTGTAGATTCACATTGAAGACATCAAAACTATGAATTAAAACTTGTGGAATGAAATACTTAAAGTGTGAAACAAGTGAAAATATGTCTTATAGTCTAGTTTCTTCAATGTAGCCATCTTTTGCTTTGATTACTGCTTTGCACACTCTTGGCATTCTCTTGATGAGCTTCAAGAGGTAGTCACCAGAAATGGTTTTCCAACAGTCTTGAAGGAGTTCCCAGAGATGCTTAGCACTTAGCACCATCTCGATTAGGTTCAGGTCTGGTGACTGTGGAGACCAGGTCATCTGGCGTAGCACCCCATCACTCTACTTCTTAGTCAAATAGCCCTTACACAGCCTGGAGGTGTGTTTGGGGTCATTGTCCTGTTGAAAAATAAATGATGGTCCAACTAAACGCAAACCGGATGGAATAGCATGCCGCTGCAAGATGGTGTGGTAGCCATGCTGGTTCAGTATGCCTTCAATTTTGAATAAATCCCCAACAGTGTCACCAGCAAAGCACCCCCACACCGTCACACCTCCTCCTCCATGCTTCACGGTGGGAACCAGGCATGTAGAATCCATCCGTTCACCTTTTCTACAAAGACACGGTGGTTGGATCCAAAGATCTCAAATGTGGACTCATCAGACTAAAGCAGAGATTTCCACTGGTCTAATGTCCATTCCTTGTGTTCTTTAGCCCAAACAAGTCTCTTCTGCTCATTGCCTGTCCTTAGCAGTGGTTTCCTAGCAGCTATTTTACCATGAAGGCCTGCTGCCCAAAGTCTCCTCTTAAAGCTGGAAACACATCTATGCGAGTAAAATCCATCCGAGTTGGCTGAAAAAAACTCGGCTGATTTTATTTCACGTTAGGTGGTCAGAGTGCAATGCAACTGCACTGCGATCCTGAGATATTTCTCATGATTACAGTGCGTGTGCAATGCGTGTGAGATCCGTGTGTGATTTTTTTTTTTGATTTTTTTTTTTTTTTTTTTTTTTTTTTTTCTCAGCAGCTGTCATCTGCCATTCAGCTCTGCTACATGGCCGTTGACAGCAGCCACAGACAGCCATGTAGCAGAGCTGAATGGCAGATGACAGCAAACACAGACAGAGCCGCACAATCAGAATGAACTCGGGTGAACTTCACCTGACTCCATTGTCATGCCGCGGCTCTGTCTGTGTCACGTCCTGATCAGCGGTCACCCGTGAAGGACTCACCGGTGACCGCTAATCCCCGGAGTGACTGAATTGAGCAGCGCGATTAGCGCTGCTGTCACTCAGGTTACCCACGGCCAGCTGGATCCTCCTCCCCGTGACAGCAACTCACCTGTGACTTCATTGCTGTCACTCGGGCGACTCGCTGTCACTGTTGGAAGATCCAGCGGTGGCCACGAGTTACCTTACTGACATCAGCTGATCGCGCTTTTCACCTCAGTTGCTACGTGGAGCTGACAGGAGCGGCGGTGTCTTCTGCAGCTCCTGTCACCTTCATGTAGCAGAGCTGGAAGCGACGCAGGACCTCCATGGATTACGTCGGACAAGGATGGGTTTTTTGCATACTTAATAAAGTGGTGAACGAGGGTCTTTGTTATTGTTTATTATTTCAAATAAAGAATTTTTTCACTGTGTGTGTTTATTAACTTTAATTTACAGGTTAATCATTGGGGGTGTCTCATAGACGCCTGCAATGATTAAACTAGGATTTAGTGGCAGCTATGGGCTGCCATTTAACTCCTTATTACCTCAATTGCCAACGCACCAGGGCAAATCGGGATGAGCCGGGTACAGTCCCAGAACAGTCGCATCTAATAGAAGCGGCCATTCTGGGCAGCTGCTGGCTGATATTGTTAGGCTGGGGGGCTCCCCATAACGTGGAGCTCCCCATCCTGAGAATACCAGCCTTCAGCCGTATGGCTTTATCTGGCTGGTATTAAAATTGGGGGGACTGCACGTCGTTTTTTTAAATTATTTATTTTTCTGCACAGCATAGACAAGCCCACCGGCTGCTGTGATTGCAGTGAGACAGCTGTCACTCAGCGTGGGAGCGTGTCTGACTGCAACCAATCATAGGTGCCGGTGGGCGGGTAAAGCAGGGAATACGAGATTGAATAATGAGCGGCCGGCTTTTTTAAAAGAGGAGAAGCTGCCGGAGCAGTGTGAACGCCGTGCAGCGCCGCGCTGGTGATCGGGGATCGGTGAGTATGAGAGAGGGGGGGAGAGGGATAGACCGACATGGACAGAGAGTGAGGGACAGAGATAGTGACCGACCGACAGAGAGAGAATAGAGACCGAGAGGGAGAGACCGACTGACAGAGAATAGTGATTGACAGACATTGTGAGACATCACTCGTTTCCAGTGTTTTAGGAAACATGCGAGAAATGTATTTAGAAAATCGGATGTCACTAAGATGGTGTGAGTGCCGTCCCGTGACATCCGATTTTTTTTCGCTTTTTTTTCTTTTTACACGCTCCCATAGACTTGCATTGGAGAGACTCGCAGTAGAAACTCGCAAAAAAGCAGCATGGTGCGATTTTTTTTTTTTTTTTTTTTTTTTTTTTCTCATTCCGATTTGGACTGAGAAAAAAAATCGCAAATGCGAGCTGAATCATTCACTAACGTGTCCGATTCCAATGCGAGATTTTCTCGCATTGCTCTACTGCAAGAAGAAACTCGCAAGTGAGAAGCAGCCTTAATAGTTGTTCTAGAGATGATGTGTGTCCAAACTTTGGGTCTGTACTGTGTGTGTGTGTAATATATATATATATATATTTACACACACACGTTTTTATGTATTGATGTGGAACCAGTAAAATACAGTATTGCAAAGGTGGAGAGAACCCTAAAGTGAACTTGTCAGATTTTTACTGCCCCTCCGAGATTCTGGTAGGAGAGCAGCTGAGCTGTATGATTGATAGGCTGATATTATTTGGCTCATGATTACTGAGAAAAAGGCAGAGAAAATAGTCATAGGACTTGGAGTATGTTCACACTGAGGTGGAGAACATCTGATTTCCAAGTAGAAGATGCTCTAGGAATTTCTCCTTTCCTCAGAAGTGTCTCATTTCTTTGTTTCATTTCCAAAGTGTTTTGTGTTTTTGTTTTTTTTTTTTTTGCGCCTTTTTACTGCTATTTTGTGATTAAGATCCTAGCGTTTTTTTAAAGCAAAAAAACAGAAATTACGTTCACAAAGACTTTCTGCCAGAAAAAGACAGAAGACTGTACATGTTAATTATTTTACATGCTTGGTGTCTTTGAAAATGTGAATTTTTCAGCAATTTTTTTTTTTTGAGGACAGGCTCAAAATGGCAAAAAAAGACATAAAACCCCTTATTTAGAGAAAAAAATCTGATGACCTTTATCCACTTTAGGAATCACTTTTTTTTTTCCTTTTGGAGCCATTTTTTTCCCGTATTTTTTTTTTTATAAATACAATTTTGAAAAGGGCTTTTGGAGCATTTCTTTTTTCTCACGTGGTGGTTTTGCAGCCTTTTGACCTGTGTCAAGCATATTTGAAGCAGGTTTTGAAGCACATCTCCTTCAAAATCATCCACCAACATCTCTGTGAACATACTGTCTTACTTACGCCATCCATACAGGTTGATTGTCATCACAGGCTCTGTATATAAAAAGCCATCAACCACTGTGTGTTCAATCAGAAATTTTACTGCATCTCCTAGAAGTATTGTTCAGAAATCCTGCTCCATATCATAGATGTATTTTTCAGGCAGATTCCGCATGGAGCTCATCTGAAAAAGTGCTGTAAAACATCAACATAATGCACAGCGCTGTAAAAACGACAATGCTGTGCACATGTTCACTTTTTTGTTACTTTAACTGCTTCACAGTTTGGAAACTATAGGGTGGTTCAAAGAAGTAGTATGTTTGTTCTTTGGTATTCCTTTTGCTAGGAAAGTTCTGTTTAGTGATAGTTCAAATTATAAACAAAAAAAGACAATGGTGATGGAGATGCTGCAAAAAACAGCATCAAAACTGCCAGCGAAGCAGCTTCAGGAAAAACACCACCAGCTTCTTCCTGATGCACCTTTGCCTAACAAAACCTTGGAGGATCTGTTGGTGTCTTAGGCTGCTTTCACACCTCCGGTTTCTGCAATGCGGCACAATCCGGCACTTTGCAGGAAAATCGCAACCGTTTTTTTTTGCTGCCGGTTGCGTTTTTTCTGCATAGACTTTAATTAGTGCCGCATTGTGCCGCATGGGCTCCCGTTCGGTCCGGTTTTTTTTGCCGCATGCGGCAGATTTAGCCGATGCGGCGGCCGGATGGAACGTTGCCTGGCAAGTTTTTTCGTGCGGCAAAAAAAAACGCATCGCGCCGCATTCGGCCGATGCGGCGCATTTTGCAATGCATGCCTATGGCGGCCGGATGCGGCGCGATGCGGCAATAACCGCATCCGGCCGCCGCATGCGGTTTTTGCCACTGCGCATGCTCAGTAGCATGCCGCAAGCGGCAAAAAACGGACTGGCCGCAAAGGAAAAACTTATGCAAAGGATGCGGTGTGTTCACCGCATCCGTTGCATAGCTTGCACAGCCGGATTGAGCCGCAGAGCTCAAGCCGGATGTGTGAAAGCAGCCTAAAAGACGTTATATGCCTATACTCTTCCAAGGTCTACAAACTTAGTAAATATGATCTCAGATTAACAGCAAAACATGAAAAATTACCACACTGTCATTATTTCACATACTCTAGGCCAAAATACAGAAACCATGTATGGGGGATAAGTGCATCCTTACTGCTTCCATAGAAATTAAAGGGGTTTTTCACTACTCAGACAACCTTTTCTCAATCCATATGTTTCCACCATAAAAATAATAAAACTTTTACTCACCTCTGGTGTCTGCACTGTTCCATATGTGTCGGCACTCTCTCTCTCTAGTGATTGCTTAACTGTGGGATGTCATGTGATCCTAGCAGCCAATCAGTGGCTGTTTCACTCTCCTTACCTTTTGCCAAATTGCATACACCCAGAGGAAAAAAAAAAAGAGAGCAGCAGTGCTCGCTTCCTCCGAATGTAAGCAATTGTTCCGTAGGTGAGGAAAGTGAAGCTGCCACTGATTGGCCGTCAGGTTTGCGTGATGTCATACAGTTATGTGATGCCAGGAGAGACAGTGCTGACACCTACAGAATGTTGCTGGCACTAGAGGTGAGTATAAGGCCCCTTTCACATTGCGTTTTTCTCTACGTCCACAGGTCCCGTCGGGGCATCCGTCCGGACCGCCCCTCCCCCACTCTGCAAAACGTGCTCCGGACGCATGCACCCGACAGGGCCATTCACTGTTATGGAGCGCACTGCGTTAGCGTGTGCTCTGTTTTGTGCAATTTTGTGCACATATACGTTTCTGCAGACGGACACCCGAACGTAGGTGGTCTACGTTCGGGTGTCCGTCTGCAGAAACGTATATGTGCACAAAATTGCACAAAACAGAGCACACGCTAACGCAGTGCGCTCCATAACAGTGAATGGCCCTGTCGGGCGCATGCGTCCGGAGCCCGTTTTGCAGAGTGGGGGAGGGGCAGTCCGGACGGATGCCCCGACGGGACCTGTGGACGTAGAGAAAAACGCAATGTGAAAGGGGCCTAAGTTTTATTTTAAATTGGGGAAACATAAGGGTTAAGCAGGGGTTGTCCAAGTAGTGGACAACCCCTTTTTAGAGGGTAAGTAGCAGCCACGTGCTCCTAATTAAATTACCTTGATTAATTGTTAGGCAATGTAATCACCTTTTATAAAAGCAGAGGTTTTGGTAGTTTGCTGGTCTGGAACATTCAGAAGTGTGTTAACACAATACCAAGCAGGAAAGACATCAGCTATGATCATAGAGAAGCAATTTTTTGAAGTCCATTGTTTTACAGTGAGAGATTATTTCCAAGTTGAAAACTTTCCAGACAGTTAAGAATCTTGGAGAAATTGAAAAAAACAAAACAAAAACCCAGCACATGAGCTACTGCCCCCTCTAATGGCCTCCGAATGTTAAAGCGTAATCGTTGTTTTAATTTTTATTTCATAAATTAATAGTACACATGGAAATAAGTAACTGTGTAATATATCTTATCCGAGAAATGTGCTTCTTTCTCTGCCAGAATAGATCAGTCATTACCAAAATGCTCAATTCTAAGGTAAAATCTGTATTCAGTGAAGACTTTCCATTACTGAGCGGAGAGGGCAGCTGCTACTGATGAGATTCTATGTAGATAGAAGAGGAGGAGAGGAGCTCTGCTTCTAGCTCCTCCCTATGCATTTAGCTCCTCCCTCCTTCCGTCATCATAGAATCTCTTCAGTAACATCTGCTATCTCTGTAATGGGAAAGTCTGGAATGACCTGATCTATAAGACTGTCAGACTATTTAACCCCTTTAGTGAACACTGTAAAAAAAACAAAAAAAATCCCAAAACCATCTTTCACCCCTACCACCCCTAAAAAAAGCAGAATAAAATGCAAAAAAAGTAATGTGTATATAAAAATGGTGTTGTGGAAAATGTCACCTTGTCCCACAAAAAGAAAGCCACGAAACAGCTGCGTCAGTGGAGAAACAAAAAATCTATCCCAGCTCTCAGAATGCAGCAATGCAAAAACTATTTTTTTTTTTCTATGAATTATTTTTTATGTTGTAAAAGCGGCAAAACATAAAAAATATAAATGGGGTATAGCTATACTTGTGCTGACCCAATTCCTGAATTGCTGTTTCTTCTTGTTTCTGGCGCTCAAAAAGTGGAATAGAAAGCAATAAAAAAATCATTGTCTCCAAATAGTACCAATACAAACTCCAACCCATCCTGCAAACATCAAGCCTTCACTTGAAAAAAAAATGGTGATGCTAAAAAAACCTTTTATTTTGTGAAAATGGTCTGATACTAGCGAAGCCTAAAAAAATAAATAAAATTATATACCGTATATATACCGTAGGTATGTGTGTGTGTGTGTGTGTGTGTGTATGTGTGTGTATGTATGTATGTATGTATGTATGTGTATATATATATATATATATCTATATATATAATTGCCTTATTCTGTCTGTCTGTCTTGCTCCAAAATTGTGTCCTTACGGTGACACAAAGCGGATTGGCCGCTGGCCTCGCCATGGCCCCGCCCCCCGCACGGATTGGTCGCTCGCCCTGGCTCCCCCCCCACGGATTGGCCGGCCGCTCGCACAGGCTCCGCCCCCCCCACGGATTGGCCTCTCGCCCCGGCACCTTGCACGTATTGGCAACTCGGCCACGCCCCGCCCCCCTCACGCAATGCACGCTCGCTCTGGCCCCGCCCCCCGCACGCATCCCCCGAACTGACACGGAGACACGACTCCCAGGTGAGTACTGTACCCCCGGGAGCCCACACCAGCATACGCCGCCAACCCAGCCGACACAAACCCTCGCCTTGCTGGGGTTTGCCGCCGTATGCTGGTGTGGGCTCCCGTGCGAGTGGGGGACGGGATGCGCTGGTAACCATGGTAGCATAGTTACCAGCGCATCAAGGCCCGGCAGCGGCGGAACATACACACGCACACACATAACAACAGACACACACACACACACGCACACACATAACAACAGACACACACACACACACACACACACATCAGATCACACTCACTCTCACACACACCTCACATACACATCAGATCGCATCCACACACTCACAGCATCCGGAGATATCGCTTGCTTCTCGGCCACGATACTGTGCTGCAGTGAGCTTCCAGGACCTGCCTGAGGATCACATGGCCAGAAGCATGTGGTATCTCCGGATGTTGTGAGTGAGCGCGTATGTGCAATATCGTCAATGTGTGTGTGTGTGAGTGTATGCGATCGGGTGTGTGTGAGTGTATGCGATCGGGTGTGTGTGAGTGTATGCGATCGGGTGGGTGTGAGTGTATGCGATCGGGTGGGTGTGAGTGTATGCGATCGGGTGGGTGTGAGTGTATGCGATCGGGTGGGTGTGTGTGAGTGTATGCGATCGGATCTGTGAGTGTCGGCAGAGGAGCACGGCGTGCTGGAGGAGGCTGGGAGGAGAGAGGCTGATCCTGGGGAAGGCTGGGAGGGGGAGGCTGATGTTGGGGCAGGCTGGGAGGGTGTAGGCTGATGCTGGGGGAGGCTGATGCTGGGGGTGGCTGGGATGAGAGAGGCTGATGCTGGGGGAGGCTGGAAGGAGAGAGGCTGATGCTGGGGGAGGCTGATGTTGGGGCAGGCTGGGAGGGTGTAGGCTGATGCTGGGGGAGGCTGATGCTGGGGGTGGCTGGGATGAGAGAGGCTGATGCTGGGGGAGGCTGGAAGGAGAGAGGCTGATGCTGGGGGAGGCTGATGTTGGGGGAGGCTGGGAGGGTGTAGGCTGATGCTGGGGGAGGCTGATGCTGGGGGAGGCTGGGAGGAGAGAGGCTGATGCTGGGGGTGGCTGGGATGAGAGAGGCTGATGCTGGGGGAGGCTGATGCTGGGGGAGGCTGGAAGGAGAGAGGCTGATGCTGGGGGAGGCTGATGCTGGGGGAGGCTGGAAGGAGAGAGGCTGATGCTGGGGGAGGCTGATGCTGGGGGAGGCTGGAAGGAGAGAGGCTGATGCTGGGGGAGGCTGATGCTGGGGGAGGCTGGAAGGAGAGAGGCTGATGCTGGGGGAGGCTGGGAGGCGGAGGCTGATGCTGGGGGAGGCTGGGAGGCGGAGGCTGATGCTGGAGGAGGCTGATGCTGGGGGAGGCTGGAAGGAGAGAGGCTGATGCTGGGGGAGGCTAGACGGAGAGAGGCTGATGCTGGGGGAGGCTGATGCTGAGGGAGGCTGGGAGGTGGAGGCTGATGCTGGGGGAGGCTGATGCTGAGGGAGGCTGGGAGGTGGAGGCTGATGCTGGGGAAGGCTGGGAAGAGGGAGGCTGGGAGGAGAGAGGCTGATCCTGGGGAAGGCTGGGAGGAGGGAGGCTGGGAGGAGAGAGGCTGATGCTGGGGGAGGCTGGAAGGAGAGAGGCTGATGCTGGGGGAGGCTGGGAGGGGGAGGCTGGGAGGAGAGAGGCTGATGCTGGGGGAGGCTGCGAGGGGGGAGGTTGGGAGGGGGGAGGCTGAGAGAAGAGAGGCTCATGCTGGGGGAGGCTGAGGCTGGGAGGAGAGAGGCTGATGCTGGGGACAGGGAGGCTGAGGCTGGGAGGAGAGAGGCTGATGCTGGGAGGAGAGAGGCTGATGCTGGGAGGAGAGAGGCTGATGCTGGGAGGAGAGAGGCTGATGCTGGGAGGAGAGAGGCTGATGCTGGGAGGAGAGAGGCTGATGCTGGGAGGAGAGAGGCTGATGCTGGGAGGAGAGAGGCTGATGCTGGGAGGAGAGAGGCTGATGCTGGGAGGAGAGAGGCTGATGCTGGGAGGAGAGAGGCTGATGCTGGGAGGAGAGAGGCTGATGCTGGGAGGAGAGAGGCTGATGCTGGGAGGAGAGAGGCTGATGCTGGTGCAGCATGGGGGATGGAGCACGATGGGGAGTGCGCAGCATGGGGGATGGAGCACGTTTGGGAGTGCGCAGCATGGGGGATGGAGCACGTTTGGGAGTGCGCAGCATGGCGGATGGAGCACGTTTGGGAGTGCGCAGCATGGCGGATGGAGCACGTTTGGGAGTGCGCAGCATGGCGGATGGAGCACGTTTGGGAGTGCGCAGCATGGCGGATGGAGCACGTTTGGGAGTGCGCAGCATGGCGGATGGAGCACGTTTGGGAGTGCGCAGCATGGCGGATGGACCACGTTTGGGAGTGCGCAGCATGGCGGATGGACCACGTTTGGGAGTGCGCAGCATGGCGGATGGAGCACGTTTGGGAGTGCGCAGCATGGCGGATGGAGCACGTTTGGGAGTGCGCAGCATGGCGGATGGAGCACAATGGGGCGTGCGCAGCATGGGGGATGGAGCACGATGGGAGGTGCACACCTCCCCCCAACACACACACACGACACACCACACACACACTGGGAACCACAAACACCGCCCTACACAGACACCCACACACACACAACACCCAACACACAAACACCGCGGCATACATAAATATACGCACATACCACGCAACACACACACATTGCACAAAACATACCTCCCCCCAAAACACACCACACCCACAACGCTACAGACACACAGCGCTCCACAAACAACGCAACACACGCAACACAACACCACTCTCACCCCCCGCCACACCCAGACAACACCCAGAACATGTACAGCGCCCTACACAAACACTTGGTAACTACACACAACAACATATATATATATATATATATATATATATATATATATATATATATATATATATATATATATATATATATATATATATAACAAAAATCATACATTAACTACACAATACGTAAATTCTAGAATACCCGATGCGTAGAATCGGGCCACCTTCTAGTGTATATGTATATATATATATATATATATATATTACTACACAATATATATAGTAAATCTGGTAATGTTGTAATCGTATACTGACCTGAGCAATGAAGCCGAACGATCACTGTACCGCAAGGTGAAAAATAGTAATAAAGCCAATTCTTCAACTGCTGTTTTATTTATTTATTCTGTCTTCCAAAGATCGCATTAAGGCTCGGCTCACATTTTTCCTGCGCTCTACACTGAGCGTTTGCATCGAGGATTATGTGTAAATCTCTGAAAAATGTGACAAAATTCCCAATGGGAAATTCACTGTAATGAAGCAGAGTGAGTCACTTTGAACTCTCATCTAGACTGTGCTGCCTCGTTGAGGAATGAATCCGATGGGGGGTTTCACCTTAGTCACGTATTTTGGAGTTGTAAAAGGAAACCAAAAATGTAAGTACTTAGCATAGAGTACAGGATAAATATGAACAGATCCAAAATTTTCTGTACCCCAAATTTCTACCAATAGCATTTAACTCAACCGACAAAAAAGTCCCTACTCTGGTCCGTGATCTGTTAATAGAAATATAGGGGGCTTCCACGTTACTGGTAGCACAAAGGCTTTGGATAAGCAATATGGATTCCCCCAAAAAACAAAACCTGGAAAGTCTGTGTTTCCAAATACCCACCTCCCTTCCTACTATCACAATGTGTCTAAGCCACAGTTAACGTCCACATGTTTGGCATTGTAGTGAGGAAGCCCTCTTAATTTACCTGGTGTGTGTCTCCAGATGCATGAGCTGGGCACAATGTTTGGGACTCTAATGTACTGGGCACTACAAGGGCTTCTTTGCAATTTTTAATTCTGCAACATTCACTACAATGGACTTCACCCATCGATGTATTCCAAAAGGGATGTAATTTCCAAAATGTGGTCACTTAAGGGGGATTCTGCTCTTCTGGCTTTAGGGGCTTTGCACATGGAGTACAAACTATGCTAGGAAAATCTGTGCTACAAAAATCAATTGGCGTGTTTTTCCCCCGAGCCCCGCAGAACTGTACAATCACATTCATTGCCACATTCAGGAGAAATTGTGTAACACATAATGGGTCTTTTTTACCTATTCCCCTTGTGAAAATTGGAAATCTGGGGTTAAAACAACATTTTAGTAGTAAAAATGTATTACTTTTTCTTCACCGACAAATAGTATAAAATTTTGGGACACAACTATGATGTCAATATATTTGCTGGCCCCCAGATGAATTAATTATGGGGTGCAATTTGTGAAATGGGGTCACTTGTGGGGAGTTTCTTCTGTGTTGGCATGTCAGGGGCTCTTCAAATGTGACATGGCGTCCACTAATTATTCCGGCCAAAATGACTCCTCAGAATTCAAATGGCGTGCCTTCTGAGCCCTGCTGTGTGCCCAACAACCGTTTTCTGCCACATATGATATATAGGCTATCTATGTACTTGGGAGAAACAACAAATTGTATCGTGCATTTTCTCCTGTTAGCCTTGTGAAAAAAAAATATGAAGCTAAAACAACATTTTTATGAGAAAATGTTTTTTTTTTTTATTTTCTTGTCTGAATGTTATAAAATTCTGTAAAGCACCTGGGGGTTCAAGGTGTTCACCACACATCTAGATACATTTCTTAAGGGGTCTAGTTTTCAAAATTGGGTCACATGTGGGGGAGGGGTTCCACTTCTCAGGCACCTCAGGAGGTCTCCAAATGCAACATGGTGTCCACTCAAATACCACCCCTTCCCTTTCAAGCCCTGCCATGTTCCCAAACATATGACATATGGGGTATCGCAGTACTCAGGAGAAAGTGTCCAACAAATTGTAACGTGTAACTTTTTCTGTTACACCTGTGAAAATAAAAAAAAATTGGAGCTAAAAGAACATTTGGGAAAAATGTAACTTTTTTTTTTTTTTTAATTTTTTTTATTTTTGCAGTTCAACTTTTTATAAAATTCTGTGAAGCACCTGAAGGTTCAAAGTGCTCACAATATATCTAGATAAATTCCTTGAGGGGTCTAGTTTCCAAAATGGGGTCACTTCTGTGGCGGTTTTCCTCTGTTTAGCCACATCAGGAGCTCTCCAGTTTTGTGTTTGAAAAGTAAAATGGTGGTCCTTTCCATTCGAGCCCTGCTGTGTGCCCAAACAGTAGATTTCCACCACATGTAGGGGATCTGCCTACTCAGGAAAAAGTGCACAATAAAATGTATGGGGCATTTTCTCCTGTTACCCTTGTGAATATGCAAAATTTGGAGCTAATGTAACACTTTTTTGGGAAAAGCATCTGAAGGGGTTAGTAAACAACTTGGATGTGTTTTTGAGCACTTTGAGGGGGGCAGTTTTTAGAATGGTGTCACTTTTGGGTATTTTCTGTCACATAGGCGTTTCAAACTCACTTCAAATGTGATGATGTTCCCTAAAACAGCCGGTTTTGTAAATTTTGGTGGAAAAATTGCTGATAAACTTTTTAACCCTTCTAACTTCGAGACCCCAAAAAAAATGTTTCAAAAATGATGCTTATGTAAAGTAGACATGTGGGAAATGTTCTTTATTAAAGGAAAGCTGTCACCAGTTTTGTGGCCTATAAGCTGCGGCCAACACCAGTGGGCTCTTATATACAGCATTCTAACATGCTGTATATAACAGCCCAGGCCGCTGTGTAGAACATAAAAAAACACTTAGGGGTTCCCTCCGGTGCAGACTGGTCAAATGGGTGGCGCCGTTCTCCGATGCCGGCGTCCTACATCATGCACACGGGCCGGTATTGAGGTCCTGCGCAGGCGCACTACAATACTTTGATCTGCGCTGAGCAGGGCAGATCAAAGTGCGCCTGCGCTGGACCCCAGTGCCGGCGAGTGTGTATGACGTAGGACGCGTCATGCACGCCTGCTTCATAAGAAGGAAGACCGAGATGGGCGAAAGAGGAGGTGCCGGCACCGGAGAACGGCGACACCCATTTGACCAGTCTGCACCGGTGCGACCTCCTAGGTGAGTATTACAAAGTGTTTTTTATGTTCTACACAGCGGCCTGGGCTGTTATATACAGCATTCTAACATGCTGTATATAAGAGCCCACTGGTGGTGGCCGCAGCTTATAGGCCCCAAATCTGGTGACAAGTTCCCTTTAACTATATTGTGTGACATAACACTGGTTTATGAGCATGAAAATTCAAAGTTTTGAAAATTGCAATATTTTCAAAATGTTTGCCAAATTTCCACAAATAAATATAAAAACTATTGTACTAAATTTACCACTAACATAAAGTACAATATGTCATGAAAAAAAGCCCAATCTCAGATTCACTGGGATTTGTTGAAGTGTTCCAGAGGTATTACCACATAAAGTGACATTAGTCAGAATTGAAAAAAAATGGCCTGGTCAGGAGGGTGAAAACCAGGCTTTGGGATGAAGAGGTTAAATTAATGACTGAACAACTATGGCTTTCTTACAATGTTGCCAGAAGAAAGCCTCTTCTTTCTAACAACAACATGGCAGCCGAGCTAAAGTTTCAAAGATTCCATTTGAACAAGCCATACAACAGACGAGACAAAGTGATGTTTGGCCATTATGGCCTGCTCCACATTTGGTGAAAACCAAACACTGCATACCAGTACAAACAACCATTTGTCAAGCACCTCATCTTAGAGCAGCATGATGTAGGCAAAGAGACCATGAATCAAACAATGTATCACTTATTTTATTGGTACAGCCGTTCTGACAGAGTTTTTAGATTTAGGAATGAGCAGAGCTGACAAAGCTGCCCCCCCGCCCTCACCAAGCTCTGTATGTACAATATCTATAGACCGCTGCTAATCACAACACTGGAGGAGTCGGACTAGAGCTCAGGCTGCTGTAGCTGATGTAAGGTCCTGGTGCCTAAAATATCATTTCAAGTAACAACAACACATACCTTGATAAGAGACACATCTATGAATTCTGTGTTTAACCTCTACAGCATGCTGTCTTCAGATTACATAGCAAAACCTGCTGACAGATTCCATTTAAATTGGCTTCAAATGATTGGAGAAGAGAACCACATTACAAATAATGCAGACCATGAAGATATGGAAATTAGAAAGACAGTTCTTTATTTATTATTTACTAGCAAAATACCCAAAGCTTTTCTCACCGAAAATGATTTAGTAAATTGCTGTTTACGCTTGCTAAGGTCTCATTTTTCAGTTTCACCTTGAAGTTGACATCTCTAGAGTTTAAAATTTGTTTTTTTAACTCCACTTTTTTTTTTTTTTTTTTAAATCTGTCGTAACAGTGAGGCTATATGTGTATGTATGTATGTATGTATGTATGTATGTATGTATGTATGTATGACTATATATAGTCAGCTTTCACTTTACCTCATCAGCTTCTATGTAGAAAGCTGCACTCCGGTTGCTACAGAACAATCCTACTGTGAGGCAATTCTCATAAATGAGGCCCCAGTTACTTCTGCGGTGGCTATAGGCAACCAGAATGATCTTACTGTGAGGCAATTCTCATGAATGAGGCCCCAGTTACTTGTACACTGGTTGTTGACAGCCGTTGTAATAGTTACAGAATTTAGAGCAAGTTATCAGGTTGCCTCAATGAAACGACTATATGCTTGCTGCCCTAAGAGTAAGGGGTACTTTGCACATTGCGACATCGCTACTGCATTATCGTCGGGGTCAAATCGAAAGTTACGCACATCCGGCACCGGTAACGACATCGCAACGTGTAAAGCCTAGATGCGCCGATAAACGATCGCAAAAGTGTCATAAATCGGTGATCTGTGTAGCGTCGGACATTTTCATAATGTCACACCAATAGGAGATACGATGTTGTTCCTCGTTCCTGCGGCAGCACACATCGCTGTGTGTGAAGCCGCAGGAGCGAGGAACATCTCCTACCTGTGTCCACCGGCAATGCGGAAGGAAGAAGGTGGGCGGGATGTTTACGTCCTGCTCATCTCCGCCCCTCCGCTTCTATTGGCCGCCTGCCGTGTGACGTTGCTGGGACGCCGCACGACACACCCCCTTAGGAAGGAGGCGGATCGCCGGCCAGAGCGACGTCGCAGTGCAGGTATATGCGTGTGAAGCTGCCGTAGCGATAATGTTCGCTACGGCAGCTATCAAGATATCGCATGTGCGACGGGGGCGGGTACTATCGTGCTCGGCATCTCTAGCAAAGTACCCCTAACTTTTTGGGCGCCGTCGATTTAATTCAGTATGATCCTTTGGGCAAAAACTTGGTTTTGCATTCAATATACAGACACCACTTTTCTCCTTTATTTCTATAGAGCCTAGATTTGAGGGTCCAAATCTCGCAAAGGGGGGGTATTTTGAGTTTTAATGTACACAGTGGTTTTTTTTTCTGGTTTTAAAGACGAGCTGTGCAAAATTTTAGAAAATTTGGATGAAAGCTTCACACACAGATTTTCTGTTTTTATATATAGAGATTTTACTCAAGAGAAAAACCTTTTTAATAAGCGTAGTCAACCACTAGAAAGGGCTAAAATGAAGCACAGAAGAAGGTCCAAAATACATAATAATGATGTAGTTATTGAATCCAAAACAAGGCTTGTTACTTATAACCGTGTGTATCCATAAGATATAAAACTACAAAAATTACAACTGAAAACAATACTAAATCAGCACAAATACAGTTATTAGAAGTATCAATTATAAAGAGCGTAAGAAAATGGAGAAACAAATAATGTTTCATCAGTTCTGTAATCTACAGTAGAACCTTGGTTTACGAGAACAGTCTGTTCTGGGAGTGTGCTTGTAAACCAAGTTACTTGTCTAGCAAAGCAAAATTTCCCATAGGAAATCATTGGAATGCAGACAATCTGTTCCACAACTTGTTAAATGTCCCATCCTGGTCCCCTATTGTGCCATTCCACACACGCACAAACACACATATTATGCTCACTTTACCTTCCGTTCCCTCGCCGGCCTTCTGGTTCTTGTAGTTCACCGGTACAAGGTATGTATCGGGTAACCATCGCAGCCGATGCCGGACCTTCCGCTGCCAGCGAGCTGACGTCAAAGGCATGAGCCGCTTGCCTCTGATTGGCCAGCACGCTGCCTTTGAGTAGCGGCTGACAGCGGAAGTTCCTCCATCGTCGGGATGGTTACCCGATACACATCCTGTACTGGCGAACTACAAGAATCAGAAGGCCGGCGAAGGAATGGAAGGTAAGTTGAGCATAATATGTGTGTGTTTGTGAGTGAGTGAGTGTGTTTGTTTGTGTGTGTTTGTGCGGACTGCAAGAGCGGGTCAGAGCGCGGTGAAAGTACGGAACCGGAAGTGTGTGCGGTGAATATTTGTTGTACAGCAAAGCATGCTCGTAAACTGAGTTACAAATTTACAGCAAGCCTTGCTCATGTAGCGAAATACACGCACACCAAGTTAATCGTAAACCGAGGTTCCACTGTATAGTACAAAAGTGGCAGGTCACACTGTGGCGTAGGGGATATGATTTGGGACTGTTTTGGCTGATTCAGTGCCTGACTACATGATCCAGCAACGTGCACCACTCTAAAATGTTCCAGCATTAAAGAGAAAATATAGTTTCAACACCTGGCCAGGAAAAAAAGCCGGACACTAGACAAGTCTGGCACATCCCCTGATAAGCTTGTACCGGTACCAGCGCAACTGCAGGTGATTGACAGGTCTTTCTCATAATGAGACACCTGGCAATCACCAAGAGCAGTGCTGGCAAAAGCCGGATGGGGGCAGCGCTAGGCTAGTCTAGTCCTTAGCTGTGGCTCCTGACCTGATCTTTAAAT